>NW_026608872.1:100000-117500 GCF_029499605.1 Hyla sarda | reverse complement strand
TTCCTATGCAGATCCTAAACCCAGTATCAAATGCAAGTAGGAGGAGTAAGAAGGGTTCCTGCCAAAGCCAGGTTATGGATTGCATTTAAAAATGGTCCATCAGAGTGAAATGGACTCCAATCTCCCTGCTTAGCAATAATGATATGGGTTTAGGGTCTGCTGTGTGTACTGGTGGGTGACTGCCACCCAGCCAGAGTGTGTATGGGAGGCTGCCAGCCAGCCTCCCTTCCTACACGTAGTGATGGTGCATGTGAAGGGGACAGCGTTGGTTCCTCCCCTTTCACAGTTATCACTTCTCATCCTTCCTTTTGGCTGGTATCAAATGTGGTGTCTGTTTATATCAGTTTAATATCTGATATGTCCCCTATCTGGTAGCATATATTAAGTGCACCACCAGGTTTCAGTGTTGGAAAGAAAGATTACTTGTTTATTTGCTGCTGCAGCTGCTTGCTGGCTAGTCCAGTGGGTCCCTACTGCAGGCAAAAGACAATAGGTGGTGCCTCTGTGCCTAGGTGGATAGGACATCAGCTATGAGGCATTTGTTTGTACAAACTGCTGCTCACAACTAATGTTGTAATATAGTGTCTCCATCTGCTGGTGGTATTGAATAAGCAATAGTGCAATGATAGGGTTTGAAAAAGAAGAAAAATAAGAAGCAGCAGCATAGGAAAGAAGGAAAACATGGAGAGAAGAAAAAAAGAAGGTAAAAATGAGGTGAAAACATGTTTAAAAAAGTATTTCCATCTCTCTCTCTATCTATATGTATATACATATATATATATATATATATATATATATATATATATTTAAAAGAAAAAAAATTATATATATATATATATATATATATATATATATATATATATACATATAGAGAGAGAGAGAGATAAATATATATAGAGATAGTTGGGTGGATAGATAGATAGATAGATAGATACACATACATACATACATACATACATACATACGTGTGTATTGTTGGAGTTGCAAACATGGGTGCACTTGACAAACTCAGTGCGGCTATTCCCCATTGAAAGATTGTTGCACCCAGGACCCTTAGCACTGGGATATGCTACTCAATACCACTGGCATGGCCAGGTGTAAACAACATCTGACCTTTGTTGTGTATGTAACCATGGAGATTGTGATGTCGCCTAGGCCCACCAAAGAACAGCCTTGTCAGAAGCAGCACTGCCATGAGCAGAAGTAGCAGCACCATAGGTTGTCAAATAAGTTGGATTTAACCAAGACAAGTGAGTCCAATAGGATGCAGGTATGTCCTCTATCCTTACAGCTTCCCGTGGCTGTTGGTTTTATACCGTTTGGGGACAGCCAAGGAGGCGTCAGCAGGCAACACAGGTAAGTGTGTGCTTGTGTGTGTGTGTGTGTGTGTGTTTCCTATGCAGATCCTAAACCCAGTATCAAATGCAAGTAGGAGGAGTAAGAAGGGTTCCTGCCAAAGCCAGGTTATGGATTGCATTTAAAAATGGTCCATCAGAGTGAAATGGACTCCCATCTTCCTGCTTAGCAATAATGATATGGGTTTAGGGTCTGCTGTGTGTACTGGTGGGTGACTGCCACCCAGCCAGAGTGTGTATGGGAGGCTGCCAGCCAGCCTCCCTTCCTACAAGTAGTGATGGTGCATGTGAAGGGGACAGCGTTGGTTCCTCCCCTTTCACAGTTATCACTTATCATCCTTCCTTTTGGCTGGTATCAAATGTGGTGTCTGTTTATATCAGTTTAATATCTGATTTGTCCCCTATCTGATAGCAGATATTAAGTGCACCACCAGGTTTCAGTGTTGGAAAGAAAGGTTATCTGTTTATTTGCTGCAGCTGCAGCTGCTTGCTGGCTAGTCCAGTGGGCCCCAACTGCAGGTAAAAGACAATAGGTGGTGCCTATGTGCCTAGGTGGATAGGACATCAGCTATGAGGCATTTGTTTGTACAAACTGCTGCTCACAACTAATGTTGTAATATAGTGTCTCCATCTGCTGGTGGTATTGAATAAGCAATAGTGCAATGATAGGGTTTGAAAAAGAAGAAAAATAAGAAGCAGCAGCATAGGAAAGAAGGAAAACATGGAGAGAAGAAAAAAAGAAGGTAAAAATGAGGTGAAAACATGTTTAAAAAAGTATTTCCATCTCTCTCTCTCTATATGTATATACATATATATATATATATATATATATATATATATTTAAAAGAAAAAAAATTTATATATATATATATATATATATATATATATATACATATAGAGAGAGAGAGAGATAAATATATATAGAGATAGTTGGGTGGATAGATAGATAGATAGATAGATAGATACATACACATACACATACATACATACATACATACATACATACATACGTGTGTATTGTTGGAGTTGCAAAAATGGGTGCACTTGACAAACTCAGTGCGGCTATTCCCCATTGAAAGATTGTTGCACCCAGGACCCTTAGCACTGGGATATGCTACTCAATACCACTGGCATGGCCAGGTGTAAACAACATCTGACCTTTGTTGTGTATGTAACCATGGAGATTGTGATGTCGCCTAGGCCCACCAAAGAACAGCCTTGTCAGAAGCAGCACTGCCATGAGCAGAAGTAGCAGCACCATAGGTTGTCAAATAAGTTGGATTTAACCAAGACAAGTGAGTCCAATAGGATGCAGGTATGTCCTCTATCCTTACAGCTTCCCGTGGCTGTTGGTTTTATACCGTTTGGGGACAGCCAAGGAGGCGTCAGCAGGCAACACAGGTAAGTGTGTGCTTGTGTGTGTGTGTGTGTGTGTGTGTTTCCTATGCAGATCCTAAACCCAGTATCAAATGCAAGTAGGAGGAGTAAGAAGGGTTCCTGCCAAAGCCAGGTTATGGATTGCATTTAAAAATGGTCCATCAGAGTGAAATGGACTCCCATCTTCCTGCTTAGCAATAATGATATGGGTTTAGGGTCTGCTGTGTGTACTGGAGGGTGACTGCCACCCAGCCAGAGTGTGTATGGGAGGCTGCCAGCCAGCCTCCCTTCCTACAAGTAGTGATGGTGCATGTGAAGGGGACAGCGTTGGTTCCTCCCCTTTCACAGTTATCACTTATCATCCTTCCTTTTGGCTGGTATCAAATGTGGTGTCTGTTTATATCAGTTTAATATCTGATATGTCCCCTATCTGATAGCAGATATTAAGTGCACCACCAGGTTTCAGTGTTGGAAAGAAAGGTTATCTGTTTATTTGCTGCAGCTGCAGCTGCTTGCTGGCTAGTCCAGTGGGCCCCAACTGCAGGCAAAAGACAATAGGTGGCGCCTATGTGCCTAGGTGGATAGGACATCAGCTATGAGGCATTTGTTTGTACAAACTGCTGCTCACAACTAATGTTGTAATATAGTGTCTCCATCTGCTGGTGGTATTGAATAAGCAATAGTGCAATGATAGGGTTTGAAAAAGAAGAAAAATAAGAAGCAGCAGCATAGGAAAGAAGGAAAACATGGAGAGAAGAAAAAAAGAAGGTAAAAATGAGGTGAAAACATGTTTAAAAAAGTATTTCCATCTCTCTCTCTCTATATGTATACACATATATATATATATATATATATATATTTAAAAGAAAAAAAAATTATATCTATATATATATATATATACATATAGAGAGAGAGAGAGAGATAAATATATATAGAGATAGATGGGTGGATAGATAGATAGATAGATACACATAGATACACATACATACATACATACATACATACATACATACATACATACGTGTGTATTGTTGGAGTTGCAAACATGGGTGCACTTGACAAACTCAGTGCGGCTATTCCCCATTGAAAGATTGTTGCACCCAGGACCCTTAGCACTGGGATATGCTACTCAATACCACTGGCATGGCCAGGTGTAAACAACATCTGACCTTTGTTGTGTATGTAACCATGGAGATTGTGATGTCGCCTAGGCCCACCAAAGAACAGCCTTGTCAGAAGCAGCACTGCCATGAGCAGAAGTAGCAGCACCATAGGTTGTCAAATAAGTTGGATTTAACCAAGACAAGTGAGTCCAATAGGATGCAGGTATGTCCTCTATCCTTACAGCTTCCCGTGGCTGTTGGTTTTATACCGTTTGGGGACAGCCAAGGAGGCGTCAGCAGGCAACACAGGTAAGTGTGTGCTTGTGTGTGTGTGTGTGTTTCCTATGCAGATCCTAAACCCAGTATCAAATGCAAGTAGGAGGAGTAAGAAGGGTTCCTGCCAAAGCCAGGTTATGGATTGCATTTAAAAATGGTCCATCAGAGTGAAATGGACTCCCATCTTCCTGCTTAGCAATAATGATATGGGTTTAGGGTCTGCTGTGTGTACTGGTGGGTGACTGCCACCCAGCCAGAGTGTGTATGGGAGGCTGCCAGCCAGCCTCCCTTCCTACAAGTAATGATGGTGCATGTGAAGGGGACAGCGTTGGTTCCTCCCCTTTCACAGTTATCACTTCTCATCCTTCCTTTTGGCTGGTATCAAATGTGGTGTCTGTTTATATCAGTTTAATATCTGATATGTCCCCTATCTGGTAGCATATATTAAGCGCACCACCAGGTTTCAGTGTTGGAAAGAAAGATTACCTGTTTATTTGCTGCTGCTGCTGCAGCTGCTTGCTGGCTAGTCCAGTGGGTCCCTACTGCAGGCAAAAGACAATAGGTGGTGCCTATGTGCCTAGGTAGATAGGACATCAGCTATGAGGCATTTGTTTGTACAAACTGCTGCTCACAACTAATGTTGTAATATAGTGTCTCCATCTGCTGGTGGTATTGAATAAGCAATAGTGCAATGATAGGGTCTGAAAAAGAAGAAAAATAAGAAGCAGCAGCATAGGAAAGAAGAAGGTAAAAATGAGGTGAAAACATGTTTAAAAAAGTATTTCCATCTCTCTCTCTCTCTATATGTATATACATATATATATATATATATATATATATATATATATATATTTAAAAGAAAAAAAAATTATATATATATATATATATATATATATATATATATATATATACATATATATAGAGAGAGAGATAAATATATATAGAGATAGATGGGTGGATAGATAGATAGATAGATAGACATACATACACACATACACACATACACACATACACACATACACACATACATACATACATACATATGTGTGTATTGTTGGAGTTGCAAACATGGGTGCACTTGACAAACTCAGTGCGGCTATTCCCCATTGAAAGATTGTTGCACCCAGGACCCTTAGCACTGGGATATGCTACTCAATACCACTGGCATGGCCAGGTGTAAACAACATCTGACCTTTGTTGTGTATGTAACCATGGAGATTGTGATGTCGCCTAGGCCCACCAAAGAACAGCCTTGTCAGAAGCAGCACTGCCATGAGCAGAAGTAGCAGCACCATAGGTTGTCAAATAAGTTGGATTTAACCAAGACAAGTGAGTCCAATAGGATGCAGGTATGTCCTCTATCCTTACAGCTTCCCGTGGCTGTTGGTTTTATACCGTTTGGGGACAGCCAAGGAGGCGTCAGCAGGCAACACAGGTAAGTGTGTGCTTGTGTGTGTGTGTGTGTGTGTGTGTGTTTCCTATGCAGATCCTAAACCCAGTATCAAATGCAAGTAGGAGGAGTAAGAAGGGTTCCTGCCAAAGCCAGGTTATGGATTGCATTTAAAAATGGTCCATCAGAGTGAAATGGACTCCCATCTTCCTGCTTAGCAATAATGATATGGGTTTAGGGTCTGCTGTGTGTACTGGAGGGTGACTGCCACCCAGCCAGAGTGTGTATGGGAGGCTGCCAGCCAGCCTCCCTTCCTACAAGTAGTGATGGTGCATGTGAAGGGGACAGCGTTGGTTCCTCCCCTTTCACAGTTATCACTTATCATCCTTCCTTTTGGCTGGTATCAAATGTGGTGTCTGTTTATATCAGTTTAATATCTGATATGTCCCCTATCTGATAGCAGATATTAAGTGCACCACCAGGTTTCAGTGTTGGAAAGAAAGGTTATCTGTTTATTTGCTGCAGCTGCAGCTGCTTGCTGGCTAGTCCAGTGGGCCCCAACTGCAGGCAAAAGACAATAGGTGGCGCCTATGTGCCTAGGTGGATAGGACATCAGCTATGAGGCATTTGTTTGTACAAACTGCTGCTCACAACTAATGTTGTAATATAGTGTCTCCATCTGCTGGTGGTATTGAATAAGCAATAGTGCAATGATAGGGTTTGAAAAAGAAGAAAAATAAGAAGCAGCAGCATAGGAAAGAAGGAAAACATGGAGAGAAGAAAAAAAGAAGGTAAAAATGAGGTGAAAACATGTTTAAAAAAGTATTTCCATCTCTCTCTCTCTATATGTATACACATATATATATATATATATATATTTAAAAGAAAAAAAAATTATATATATATATATATATATATATATATATACATATAGAGAGAGAGAGAGAGATAAATATATATAGAGATAGATGGGTGGATAGATGGATAGATAGATAGATAGATAGATAGATAGATACACATAGATACACATACATACATACATACATACATACATACATACATACGTGTGTATTGTTGGAGTTGCAAACATGGGTGCACTTGACAAACTCAGTGCGGCTATTCCCCATTGAAAGATTGTTGCACCCAGGACCCTTAGCACTGGGATATGCTACTCAATACCACTGGCATGGCCAGGTGTAAACAACATCTGACCTTTGTTGTGTATGTAACCATGGAGATTGTGATGTCGCCTAGGCCCACCAAAGAACAGCCTTGTCAGAAGCAGCACTGCCATGAGCAGAAGTAGCAGCACCATAGGTTGTCAAATAAGTTGGATTTAACCAAGACAAGTGAGTCCAATAGGATGCAGGTATGTCCTCTATCCTTACAGCTTCCCGTGGCTGTTGGTTTTATACCGTTTGGGGACAGCCAAGGAGGCGTCAGCAGGCAACACAGGTAAGTGTGTGCTTGTATGTGTGTGTGTGTGTGTGTGTTTCCTATGCAGATCCTAAACCCAGTATCAAATGCAAGTAGGAGGAGTAAGAAGGGTTCCTGCCAAAGCCAGGTTATGGATTGCATTTAAAAATGGTCCATCAGAGTGAAATGGACTCCCATCTTCCTGCTTAGCAATAATGATATGGGTTTAGGGTCTGCTGTGTGTACTGGTGGGTGACTGCCACCCAGCCAGAGTGTGTATGGGAGGCTGCCAGCCAGCCTCCCTTCCTACAAGTAATGATGGTGCATGTGAAGGGGACAGCGTTGGTTCCTCCCCTTTCACAGTTATCACTTCTCATCCTTCCTTTTGGCTGGTATCAAATGTGGTGTCTGTTTATATCAGTTTAATATCTGATATGTCCCCTATCTGATAGCATATATTAAATGCACCACCAGGTTTCAGTGTTGGAAAGAAAGATTATCTGTTTATTTGCTGCAGCTGCTTGCTGGCTAGTCCAGTGGGCACCTACTGCAGGCAATAGACAATAGGTGGTGCCTATGTGCCTAGGTGGATAGGACATCACTATGAGGCATTTGTTTGTACAAACTGCTGCTCACAACTAATGTTGTAATATAGTGTCTCCATCTGCTGGTGGTATTGAATAAGCAATAGTGCAATGATAGGGTTTGAAAAAGAAGAAAAATAAGAAGCAGCAGCATAGGAAAGAAGGAAAACATGGAGAGAAGAAAAAAAGAAGGTAAAAATGAGGTGAAAACATGTTTAAAAAAGTATTTCCATCTCTCTCTCTCTCTATATGTATATATATATATATATATATATATATATATATATATATTTAAAAGAAAAAAAACTTATATATATATATATATATATACATATAGAGAGAGAGAGAGATAAATATATATAGAGATAGATGGGTGGATAGGTAGATAGATAGATAGATAGATAGACATACATACACACATACACACATACACACATACATACACACATACATACACACATACATACATACATATGTGTGTATTGTTGGAGTTGCAAACATGGGTGCACTTGACAAACTCAGTGCGGCTATTCCCCATTGAAAGATTGTTGCACCCAGGACCCTTAGCACTGGGATATGCTACTCAATACCACTGGCATGGCCAGGTGTAAACAACATCTGACCTTTGTTGTGTATGTAACCATGGAGATTGTGATGTCGCCTAGGCCCACCAAAGAACAGCCTTGTCAGAAGCAGCACTGCCATGAGCAGAAGTAGCAGCACCATAGGTTGTCAAATAAGTTGGATTTAACCAAGACAAGTGAGTCCAATAGGATGCAGGTATGTCCTCTATCCTTACAGCTTCCCGTGGCTGTTGGTTTTATACCGTTTGGGGACAGCCAAGGAGGCGTCAGCAGGCAACACAGGTAAGTGTGTGCTTGTATGTGTGTGTGTGTGTGTGTTTCCTATGCAGATCCTAAACCCAGTATCAAATGCAAGTAGGAGGAGTAAGAAGGGTTCCTGCCAAAGCCAGGTTATGGATTGCATTTAAAAATGGTCCATCAGAGTGAAATGGACTCCCATCTTCCTGCTTAGCAATAATGATATGGGTTTAGGGTCTGCTGTGTGTACTGGTGGGTGACTGCCACCCAGCCAGAGTGTGTATGGGAGGCTGCCAGCCAGCCTCCCTTCCTACAAGTAATGATGGTGCATGTGAAGGGGACAGCGTTGGTTCCTCCCCTTTCACAGTTATCACTTCTCATCCTTCCTTTTGGCTGGTATCAAATGTGGTGTCTGTTTATATCAGTTTAATATCTGATATGTCCCCTATCTGATAGCATATATTAAATGCACCACCAGGTTTCAGTGTTGGAAAGAAAGATTATCTGTTTATTTGCTGCAGCTGCTTGCTGGCTAGTCCAGTGGGCCCCTACTGCAGGCAATAGACAATAGGTGGTGCCTATGTGCCTAGGTGGATAGGACATCAGCTATGAGGCATTTGTTTGTACAAACTGCTGCTCACAACTAATGTTGTAATATAGTGTCTCCATCTGCTGGTGGTATTGAATAAGCAATAGTGCAATGATAGGGTCTGAAAAAGAAGAAAAATAAGAAGCAGCAGCATAGGAAAGAAGGAAAACATGGAGAGAAGAAAAAAAGAAGGTAAAAATGAGGTGAAAACATGTTTAAAAAAGTATTTCCATCTCTCTCTCTCTCTATATGTATATACATATATATATACATATATATATATATATATATATATATATATTTAAAAAAAAAAAATTATATATATATATATATATATATATATACATAGAGAGAGAGAGAGAGAGATAAATATATATAGAGATAGTTGGGTGGATAGATAGATAGATAGATAGATA
The DNA here is from genome assembly GCF_029499605.1 of Hyla sarda. Lineage (NCBI taxonomy): Eukaryota > Metazoa > Chordata > Amphibia > Anura > Hylidae > Hyla > Hyla sarda. The sequence goes on along the minus strand of NW_026608872.1, from coordinate 108,173 downwards.
GATAGATAGATACACATACATACATACATACATACATACATACATACATACGTGTGTATTGTTGGAGTTGCAAACATGGGTGCACTTGACAAACTCAGTGCGGCTATTCCCCATTGAAAGATTGTTGCACCCAGGACCCTTAGCACTGGGATATGCTACTCAATACCACTGGCATGGCCAGGTGTAAACAACATCTGACCTTTGTTGTGTATGTAACCATGGAGATTGTGATGTCGCCTAGGCCCACCAAAGAACAGCCTTGTCAGAAGCAGCACTGCCATGAGCAGAAGTAGCAGCACCATAGGTTGTCAAATAAGTTGGATTTAACCAAGACAAGTGAGTCCAATAGGATGCAGGTATGTCCTCTATCCTTACAGCTTCCCGTGGCTGTTGGTTTTATACCGTTTGGGGACAGCCAAGGAGGCGTCAGCAGGCAACACAGGTAAGTGTGTGCTTGTGTGTGTGTGTGTGTGTTTCCTATGCAGATCCTAAACCCAGTATCAAATGCAAGTAGGAGGAGTAAGAAGGGTTCCTGCCAAAGCCAGGTTATGGATTGCATTTAAAAATGGTCCATCAGAGTGAAATGGACTCCAATCTCCCTGCTTAGCAATAATGATATGGGTTTAGGGTCTGCTGTGTGTACTGGTGGGTGACTGCCACCCAGCCAGAGTGTGTATGGGAGGCTGCCAGCCAGCCTCCCTTCCTACACGTAGTGATGGTGCATGTGAAGGGGACAGCGTTGGTTCCTCCCCTTTCACAGTTATCACTTCTCATCCTTCCTTTTGGCTGGTATCAAATGTGGTGTCTGTTTATATCAGTTTAATATCTGATATGTCCCCTATCTGATAGCAGATATTAAGTGCACCACCAGGTTTCAGTGTTGGAAAGAAAGGTTATCTGTTTATTTGCTGCAGCTGCAGCTGCTTGCTGGCTAGTCCAGTGGGCCCCAACTGCAGGTAAAAGACAATAGGTGGTGCCTATGTGCCTAGGTGGATAGGACATCAGCTATGAGGCATTTGTTTGTACAAACTGCTGCTCACAACTAATGTTGTAATATAGTGTCTCCATCTGCTGGTGGTATTGAATAAGCAATAGTGCAATGATAGGGTTTGAAAAAGAAGAAAAATAAGAAGCAGCAGCATAGGAAAGAAGGAAAACATGGAGAGAAGAAAAAAAGAAGGTAAAAATGAGGTGAAAACATGTTTAAAAAAGTATTTCCATCTCTCTCTCTCTATATGTATATACATATATATATATATATATATATATATATTTAAAAGAAAAAAAATTTATATATATATATATATATATATATATATATACATATAGAGAGAGAGAGAGATAAATATATATAGAGATAGTTGGGTGGATAGATAGATAGATAGATAGATAGATAGATACATACACATACATACATACATACATACATACATACATACATACATACGTGTGTATTGTTGGAGTTGCAAAAATGGGTGCACTTGACAAACTCAGTGCGGCTATTCCCCATTGAAAGATTGTTGCACCCAGGACCCTTAGCACTGGGATATGCTACTCAATACCACTGGCATGGCCAGGTGTAAACAACATCTGACCTTTGTTGTGTATGTAACCATGGAGATTGTGATGTCGCCTAGGCCCACCAAAGAACAGCCTTGTCAGAAGCAGCACTGCCATGAGCAGAAGTAGCAGCACCATAGGTTGTCAAATAAGTTGGATTTAACCAAGACAAGTGAGTCCAATAGGATGCAGGTATGTCCTCTATCCTTACAGCTTCCCGTGGCTGTTGGTTTTATACCGTTTGGGGACAGCCAAGGAGGCGTCAGCAGGCAACACAGGTAAGTGTGTGCTTGTGTGTGTGTGTGTGTGTGTGTGTTTCCTATGCAGATCCTAAACCCAGTATCAAATGCAAGTAGGAGGAGTAAGAAGGGTTCCTGCCAAAGCCAGGTTATGGATTGCATTTAAAAATGGTCCATCAGAGTGAAATGGACTCCCATCTTCCTGCTTAGCAATAATGATATGGGTTTAGGGTCTGCTGTGTGTACTGGAGGGTGACTGCCACCCAGCCAGAGTGTGTATGGGAGGCTGCCAGCCAGCCTCCCTTCCTACAAGTAGTGATGGTGCATGTGAAGGGGACAGCGTTGGTTCCTCCCCTTTCACAGTTATCACTTATCATCCTTCCTTTTGGCTGGTATCAAATGTGGTGTCTGTTTATATCAGTTTAATATCTGATATGTCCCCTATCTGATAGCAGATATTAAGTGCACCACCAGGTTTCAGTGTTGGAAAGAAAGGTTATCTGTTTATTTGCTGCAGCTGCAGCTGCTTGCTGGCTAGTCCAGTGGGCCCCAACTGCAGGCAAAAGACAATAGGTGGCGCCTATGTGCCTAGGTGGATAGGACATCAGCTATGAGGCATTTGTTTGTACAAACTGCTGCTCACAACTAATGTTGTAATATAGTGTCTCCATCTGCTGGTGGTATTGAATAAGCAATAGTGCAATGATAGGGTTTGAAAAAGAAGAAAAATAAGAAGCAGCAGCATAGGAAAGAAGGAAAACATGGAGAGAAGAAAAAAAGAAGGTAAAAATGAGGTGAAAACATGTTTAAAAAAGTATTTCCATCTCTCTCTCTCTATATGTATACACATATATATATATATATATTTAAAAGAAAAAAAAATTATATCTATATATATATATATATACATATAGAGAGAGAGAGAGAGATAAATATATATAGAGATAGATGGGTGGATAGATAGATAGATAGATACACATAGATACACATACATACATACATACATACATACATACATACATACGTGTGTATTGTTGGAGTTGCAAACATGGGTGCACTTGACAAACTCAGTGCGGCTATTCCCCATTGAAAGATTGTTGCACCCAGGACCCTTAGCACTGGGATATGCTACTCAATACCACTGGCATGGCCAGGTGTAAACAACATCTGACCTTTGTTGTGTATGTAACCATGGAGATTGTGATGTCGCCTAGGCCCACCAAAGAACAGCCTTGTCAGAAGCAGCACTGCCATGAGCAGAAGTAGCAGCACCATAGGTTGTCAAATAAGTTGGATTTAACCAAGACAAGTGAGTCCAATAGGATGCAGGTATGTCCTCTATCCTTACAGCTTCCCGTGGCTGTTGGTTTTATACCGTTTGGGGACAGCCAAGGAGGCGTCAGCAGGCAACACAGGTAAGTGTGTGCTTGTGTGTGTGTGTGTGTTTCCTATGCAGATCCTAAACCCAGTATCAAATGCAAGTAGGAGGAGTAAGAAGGGTTCCTGCCAAAGCCAGGTTATGGATTGCATTTAAAAATGGTCCATCAGAGTGAAATGGACTCCCATCTTCCTGCTTAGCAATAATGATATGGGTTTAGGGTCTGCTGTGTGTACTGGTGGGTGACTGCCACCCAGCCAGAGTGTGTATGGGAGGCTGCCAGCCAGCCTCCCTTCCTACAAGTAATGATGGTGCATGTGAAGGGGACAGCGTTGGTTCCTCCCCTTTCACAGTTATCACTTCTCATCCTTCCTTTTGGCTGGTATCAAATGTGGTGTCTGTTTATATCAGTTTAATATCTGATATGTCCCCTATCTGGTAGCATATATTAAGCGCACCACCAGGTTTCAGTGTTGGAAAGAAAGATTACCTGTTTATTTGCTGCTGCTGCTGCAGCTGCTTGCTGGCTAGTCCAGTGGGTCCCTACTGCAGGCAAAAGACAATAGGTGGTGCCTATGTGCCTAGGTAGATAGGACATCAGCTATGAGGCATTTGTTTGTACAAACTGCTGCTCACAACTAATGTTGTAATATAGTGTCTCCATCTGCTGGTGGTATTGAATAAGCAATAGTGCAATGATAGGGTCTGAAAAAGAAGAAAAATAAGAAGCAGCAGCATAGGAAAGAAGAAGGTAAAAATGAGGTGAAAACATGTTTAAAAAAGTATTTCCATCTCTCTCTCTCTCTATATGTATATACATATATATATATATATATATATATATATATATATATTTAAAAGAAAAAAAAATTATATATATATATATATATATATATATATATATATACATATATATAGAGAGAGAGATAAATATATATAGAGATAGATGGGTGGATAGATAGATAGATAGACATACATACACACATACACACATACACACATACACACATACACACATACACACATACATACATACATACATATGTGTGTATTGTTGGAGTTGCAAACATGGGTGCACTTGACAAACTCAGTGCGGCTATTCCCCATTGAAAGATTGTTGCACCCAGGACCCTTAGCACTGGGATATGCTACTCAATACCACTGGCATGGCCAGGTGTAAACAACATCTGACCTTTGTTGTGTATGTAACCATGGAGATTGTGATGTCGCCTAGGCCCACCAAAGAACAGCCTTGTCAGAAGCAGCACTGCCATGAGCAGAAGTAGCAGCACCATAGGTTGTCAAATAAGTTGGATTTAACCAAGACAAGTGAGTCCAATAGGATGCAGGTATGTCCTCTATCCTTACAGCTTCCCGTGGCTGTTGGTTTTATACCGTTTGGGGACAGCCAAGGAGGCGTCAGCAGGCAACACAGGTAAGTGTGTGCTTGTGTGTGTGTGTGTGTGTGTGTGTGTTTCCTATGCAGATCCTAAACCCAGTATCAAATGCAAGTAGGAGGAGTAAGAAGGGTTCCTGCCAAAGCCAGGTTATGGATTGCATTTAAAAATGGTCCATCAGAGTGAAATGGACTCCCATCTTCCTGCTTAGCAATAATGATATGGGTTTAGGGTCTGCTGTGTGTACTGGTGGGTGACTGCCACCCAGCCAGAGTGTGTATGGGAGGCTGCCAGCCAGCCTCCCTTCCTACAAGTAGTGATGGTGCATGTGAAGGGGACAGCGTTGGTTCCTCCCCTTTCACAGTTATCACTTCTCATTCTTCCTTTTGGCTGGTATCAAATGTGGTGTCTGTTTATATCAGTTTAATATCTGATATGTCCCCTATCTGATAGCATATATTAAATGCACCACCAGGTTTCAGTGTTGGAAAGAAAGATTATCTGTTTATTTGCTGCAGCTGCTTGCTGGCTAGTCCAGTGGGCCCCTACTGCAGGCAATAGACAATAGGTGGTGCCTATGTGCCTAGGTGGATAGGACATCAGCTATGAGGCATTTGTTTGTACAAACTGCTGCTCACAACTAATGTTGTAATATAGTGTCTCCATCTGCTGGTGGTATTGAATAAGCAATAGTGCAATGATAGGGTTTGAAATAGAAGAAAAATAAGAAGCAGCAGCATAGGAAAGAAGGAAAACATGGAGAGAAGAAAAAAAGAAGGTAAAAATGAGGTGAAAACATGTTTAAAAAAGTATTTCCATCTCTCTCTCTCTCTATATGTATATACATATATATATATATATATATATATTTAAAAGAAAAAAAATTATATATATATATATATATATATATATATATATATATACATATAGAGAGAGAGAGAGAGATAAATATATATAGAGATAGTTGGGTGGATAGATAGATAGATAGATACACATACATACATACATACATACATACATGCATACATACATACATACGTGTGTATTGTTGGAGTTGCAAACATGGGTGCACTTGACAAACTCAGTGCGGCTATTCCCCATTGAAAGATTGTTGCACCCAGGACCCTTAGCACTGGGATATGCTACTCAATACCACTGGCATGGCCAGGTGTAAACAACATCTGACCTTTGTTGTGTATGTAACCATGGAGATTGTGATGTCGCCTAGGCCCACCAAAGAACAGCCTTGTCAGAAGCAGCACTGCCATGAGCATAAGTAGCAGCACCATAGGTTGTCAAATAAGTTGGATTTAACCAAGACAAGTGTGTCCAATAGGATGCAGGTATGTCCTCTATCCTTACAGCTTCCCGTGGCTGTTGGTTTTATACCGTTTGGGGACAGCCAAGGAGGCGTCAGCAGGCAACACAGGTAAGTGTGTGCTTGTGTGTGTGTGTGTGTGTGTGTGTGTGTGTGTGTGTGTTTCCTATGCAGATCCTAAACCCAGTATCAAATGCAAGTAGGAGGAGTAAGAAGGGTTCCTGCCAAAGCCAGGTTATGGATTGCATTTAAAAATGGTCCATTAGAGTGAAATGGACTCCCATCTTCCTGCTTAGCAATAATGATATGGGTTTAGGGTCTGCTGTGTGTACTGGTGGGTGACTGCCACCCAGCCAGAGTGTGTATGGGAGGCTGCCAGCCAGCCTCCCTTCCTACAAGTAGTGATGGTGCATGTGAAGGGGACAGCGTTGGTTCCTCCCCTTTCACAGTTATCACTTCTCATTCTTCCTTTTGGCTGGTATCAAATGTGGTGTCTGTTTATATCAGTTTAATATCTGATATGTCCCCTATCTGGTAGCATATATTAAGTGCACCACCAGGTTTCAGTGTTGGAAAGAAAGATTACCTGTTTATTTGCTGCTGCAGCTGCTTGTTGGCTAGTCCAGTTGGTCCCTACTGCAGGCAAAAGACAATAGGTGGTGCCTATGTGCCTAGGTGGATAGGACATCAGCTATGAGGCATTTGTTTGTACAAACTGCTGCTCACAACTAATGTTGTAATATAGTGTCTCCATCTGCTGGTGGTATTGAATAAGCAATAGTGCAATGATAGGGTCTGAAAAAGAAGAAAAATAAGAAGCAGCAGCATAGGAAAGAAGGTAAAAATGAGGTGAAAACATGTTTAAAAAAGTATTTCCATCTCTCTCTCTCTCTATATGTATATACATATATATATATATATATATTTAAAAGGAAAAAAAATTATATATATATACATATAGAGAGAGAGAGAGAGATAAATATATATAGAGATAGATGGGTGGATAGATAGATAGATAGACATACATACACACATACACTCATACACACATACACACATACACACATACATACATACATATGTGTGTATTGTTGGAGTTGCAAACATGGGTGCACTTGACAAACTCAGTGCGGCTATTCTCCATTGAAAGATTGTTGCACCCAGGACCCTTAGCACTGGGATATGCTACTCAATACCACTGGCATGGCCAGGTGTAAACAACATCTGACCTTTGTTGTGTATGTAACCATGGAGATTGTGATGTCGCCTAGGCCCACCAAAGAACAGCCTTGTCAGAAGCAGCACTGCCATGGGCAGAAGTAGCAGCACCATAGGTTGTCAAATAAGTTGGATTTAACCAAGACAAGTGAGTCCAATAGGATGCAGGTATGTCCTCTATCCTTACAGCTTCCCGTGGCTGTTGGTTTTATACCGTTTGGGGACAGCCAAGGAGGCGTCAGCAGGCAACACAGGTAAGTGTGTGCTTGTATGTGTGTGTGTGTGTGTGTGTTTCCTATGCAGATCCTAAACCCAGTATCAAATGCAAGTAGGAGGAGTAAGAAGGGTTCCTGCCAAAGCCAGGTTATGGATTGCATTTAAAAATGGTCCATCAGAGTGAAATGGACTCCCATCTTCCTGCTTAGCAATAATGATATGGGTTTAGGGTCTGCTGTGTGTACTGGTGGGTGACTGCCACCCAGCCAGAGTGTGTATGGGAGACTGCCAGCCAGCCTCCCTTCCTACAAGTAATGATGGTGCATGTGAAGGGGACAGCGTTGGTTCCTCCCCTTTCACAGTTATCACTTCTCATCCTTCCTTTTGGCTGGTATCAAATGTGGTGTCTGTTTATATCAGTTTAATATCTGATATGTCCCCTAACTGATAGCATATATTAAATGCACCACCAGGTTTCAGTGTTGGAAAGAAAGATTATCTGTTTATTTGCTGCAGCTGCTTGCTGGCTAGTCCAGTGGGCCCCTACTGCAGGCAATAGACAATAGGTGGTGCCTATGTGCCTAGGTGGATAGGACATCAGCTATGAGGCATTTGTTTGTACAAACTGCTGCTCACAACTAATGTTGTAATATAGTGTCTCCATCTGCTGGTGGTATTGAATAAGCAATAGTGCAATGATAGGGTCTGAAAAAGAAGAAAAATAAGAAGCAGCAGCATAGGAAAGAAGGAAAACATGGAGAGAAGAAAAAAAGAAGGTAAAAATGAGGTGAAAACATGTTTAAAAAAGTATTTCCATCTCTCTCTCTCTATGTATATACATATATAT
>NW_026608872.1:90000-92500 GCF_029499605.1 Hyla sarda | reverse complement strand
ATACCACTGGCATGGCCAGGTGTAAACAACATCTGACCTTTGTTGTGTATGTAACCATGGAGATTGTGATGTCGCCTAGGCCCACCAAAGAACAGCCTTGTCAGAAGCAGCACTGCCATGAGCAGAAGTAGCAGCACCATAGGTTGTCAAATAAGTTGGATTTAACCAAGACAAGTGAGTCCAATAGGATGCAGGTATGTCCTCTATCCTTACAGCTTCCCGTGGCTGTTGGTTTTATACCGTTTGGGGACAGCCAAGGAAGCGTCAGCAGGCAACACAGGTAAGTGTGTGCTTGTATGTGTGTGTGTGTGTGTGTGTGTGTGTGTGTTTCCTATGCAGATCCTAAACCCAGTATCAAATGCAAGTAGGAGGAGTAAGAAGGGTTCCTGCCAAAGCCAGGTTATGGATTGCATTTAAAAATGGTCCATCAGAGTGAAATGGACTCCCATCTTCCTGCTTAGCAATAATGATATGGGTTTAGGGTCTGCTGTGTGTACTGGTGGGTGACTGCCACCCAGCCAGAGTGTGTATGGGAGGCTGCCAGCCAGCCTCCCTTCCTACAAGTAATGATGGTGCATGTGAAGGGGACAGCGTTGGTTCCTCCCCTTTCACAGTTATCACTTCTCATCCTTCCTTTTGGCTGGTATCAAATGTGGTGTCTGTTTATATCAGTTTAATATCTGATATGTCCCCTATCTGATAGCATATATTAAATGCACCACCAGGTTTCAGTGTTGGAAAGAAAGATTATCTGTTTATTTGCTGCAGCTGCTTGCTGTCTAGTCCAGTGGGTCCCTACTGCAGGCAATAGACAATAGGTAGTGCCTATGTGCCTAGGTGGATAGGACATCAGCTATGAGGCATTTGTTTGTACAAACTGCTGCTCACAACTAATGTTGTAATATAGTGTCTCCATCTGCTGGTGGTATTGAATAAGCAATAGTGCAATGATAGGGTCTGAAAAAGAAGAAAAATAAGAAGCAGCAGCATAGGAAAGAAGGAAAACATGGAGAGAAGAAAAAAAGAAGGTAAAAATGAGGTGAAAACATGTTTAAAAAAGTATTTCCATCTCTCTCTCTCTATATATGTATATACATATATATATATATATATATATATTTAAAAGAAAAAAAAATTATATATATATATATATATATATACATATAGAGAGAGAGAGAGAGAGATAAATATATATAGAGATAGATGGGTGGATAGATAGATAGATAGACATACATACACACATACACACATACATACATACATATGTGTGTATTGTTGGAGTTGCAAACATGGGTGCACTTGACAAACTCAGTGCGGCTATTCCCCATTGAAAGATTGTTGCACCCAGGACCCTTAGCACTGGGATATGCTACTCAATACCACTGGCACGGCCAGGTGTAAACAACATCTGACCTTTGTTGTGTATGTAACCATGGAGATTGTGATGTCGCCTAGGCCCACCAAAGAACAGCCTTGTCAGAAGCAGCACTGCCATGAGCATAAGTAGCAGCACCATAGGTTGTCAAATAAGTTGGATTTAACCAAGACAAGTGAGTCCAATAGGATGCAGGTATGTCCTCTATCCTTACAGCTTCCCGTGGCTGTTGGTTTTATACCGTTTGGGGACAGCCAAGGAGGCGTCAGCAGGCAACACAGGTAAGTGTGTGCTTGTATGTGTGTGTGTGTGTGTGTGTGTGTGTGTGTGTGTGTGTGTGTGTTTCCTATGCAGATCCTAAACCCAGTATCAAATGCAAGTAGGAGGAGTAAGAAGGGTTCCTGCCAAAGCCAGGTTATGGATTGCATTTAAAAATGGTCCATCAGAGTGAAATGGACTCCCATCTTCCTGCTTAGCAATAATGATATGGGTTTAGGGTCTGCTGTGTGTACTGGTGGGTGACTGCCACCCAGCCAGAGTGTGTATGGGAGGCTGCCAGCCAGCCTCCCTTCCTACAAGTAATGATGGTGCATGTGAAGGGGACAGCGTTGGTTCCTCCCCTTTCACAGTTATCACTTCTCATCCTTCCTTTTGGCTGGTATCAAATGTGGTGTCTGTTTATATCAGTTTAATATCTGATATGTCCCCTATCTGATAGCATATATTAAATGCACCACCAGGTTTCAGTGTTGGAAAGAAAGATTATCTGTTTATTTGCTGCAGCTGCTTGCTGACTAGTCCAGTGGGCCCCTACTGCAGGCAATAGACAATAGGTGGTGCCTATGTGCATAGGTGGATAGGACATCAGCTATGAGGCATTTGTTTGTACAAACTGCTGCTCACAACTAATGTTGTAATATAGTGTCTCCATCTGCTGGTGGTATTGAATAAGCAATAGTGCAATGATAGGGTCTGAAAAAGAAGAAAAATAAGAAGCAGCAGCATAGGAAAGAAGGAAAACATGGAGAGAAGAAAAAAAGAAGGTAAAAATGAGGTGAAAACATGTTTAAAAAAGTATTTCCATCTCTCTCTCTCTCTATATGTATATATATATATATATATATT
>NW_026608872.1:0-87500 GCF_029499605.1 Hyla sarda | reverse complement strand
TAGTCCAGTGGGCCCCTACTGCAGGCAATAGACAATAGGTGGTGCCTAGGTGCCTAGGTGGATAGGACATCAGCTATGAGGCATTTGTTTGTACAAACTGCTGCTCACAACTAATGTTGTAATATAGTGTCTCCATCTGCTGGTGGTATTGAATAAGCAATAGTGCAATGATAGGGTCTGAAAAAGAAGAAAAATAAGAAGCAGCAGCATAGGAAAGAAGGAAAACATGGAGAGAAGAAAAAAAGAAGGTAAAAATGAGGTGAAAACATGTTTAAAAAAGTATTTCCATCTCTCTCTCTCTCTCTATGTATATACATATATATATATATATATATATATATATATATATATATATTTAAAAGAAAAAAAAATTATATATATATATATATATATATATATATATATATATATACATATAGAGAGAGAGAGATAAATATATATAGAGATAGATGGGTGGATAGATGGGTGGATAGATGGATAGATAGATAGATAGATAGATAGACATACATACACACATACACACATACACACATACACACATACACACATACATACATACATACATACATATGTGTGTATTGTTGGAGTTGCAAACATGGGTGCACTTGACAAACTCAGTGCGGCTATTCCCCATTGAAAGATTGTTGCACCCAGGACCCTTAGCACTGGGATATGCTACTCAATACCACTGGCATGGCCAGGTGTAAACAACATCTGACCTTTGTTGTGTATGTAACCATGGAGATTGTGATGTCGCCTAGGCCCACCAAAGAACAGCCTTGTCAGAAGCAGCACTGCCATGAGCAGAAGTAGCAGCACCATAGGTTGTCAAATAAGTTGGATTTAACCAAGACAAGTGAGTCCAATAGGATGCAGGTATGTCCTCTATCCTTACAGCTTCCCGTGGCTGTTGGTTTTATACCGTTTGGGGACAGCCAAGGAGGCGTCAGCAGGCAACACAGGTAAGTGTGTGCTTGTATGTGTGTGTGTGTGTGTGTGTGTGTGTGTGTGTGTGTTTCCTATGCAGATCCTAAACCCAGTATCAAATGCAAGTAGGAGGAGTAAGAAGGGTTCCTGCCAAAGCCAGGTTATGGATTGCATTTAAAAATGGTCCATCAGAGTGAAATGGACTCCCATCTTCCTGCTTAGCAATAATGATATGGGTTTAGGGTCTGCTGTGTGTACTGGTGGGTGACTGCCACCCAGCCAGAGTGTGTATGGGAGGCTGCCAGCTAGCCTCCCTTCCTACAAGTAATGATGGTGCATGTGAAGGGGACAGCGTTGGTTCCTCCCCTTTCACAGTTATCACTTCTCATCCTTCCTTTTGGCTGGTATCAAATGTGGTGTCTGTTTATATCAGTTTAATATCTGATATGTCCCCTATCTGATAGCATATATTAAATGCACCACCAGGTTTCAGTGTTGGAAAGAAAGATTATCTGTTTATTTGCTGCAGCTGCTTGCTGGCTAGTCCAGTGGGCTCCTACTGCAGGCAATAGACAATAGGTGGTGCCTATGTGCCTAGGTGGATAGGACATCAGCTATGAGGCATTTGTTTGTACAAACTGCTGCTCACAACTAATGTTGTAATATAGTGTCTCCATCTGCTGGTGGTATTGAATAAGCAATAGTGCAATGATAGGGTCTGAAAAAGAAGAAAAATAAGAAGCAGCAGCATAGGAAAGAAGGAAAACATGGAGAGAAGAAAAAAAGAAGGTAAAAATGAGGTGAAAACATGTTTAAAAAAGTATTTCCATCTCTCTCTCTCTCTCTATATATATATATATATATATTTAAAAGAAAAAAAAATTACATATATACATATAGAGAGAGAGAGATAAATATATATATAGAGATAGATGGGTGGATAGATAGATAGATAGATAGATAGACATACATACACACATACACACATACATACATACATACATATGTGTGTATTGTTGGAGTTGCAAACATGGGTGCACTTGACAAACTCAGTGCGGCTATTCCCCATTGAAAGATTGTTGCACCCAGGACCCTTAGCACTGGGATATGCTACTCAATACCACTGGCATGGCCAGGTGTAAACAACATCTGACCTTTGTTGTGTATGTAACCATGGAGATTGTGATGTCGCCTAGGCCCACCAAAGAACAGCCTTGTCAGAAGCAGCACTGCCATGAGCAGAAGTAGCAGCACCATAAGTTGTCAAATAAGTTGGATTTAACCAAGACAAGTGAGTCCAATAGGATGCAGGTATGTCCTCTATCCTTACAGCTTCCCGTGGCTGTTGGTTTTATACCGTTTGGGGACAGCCAAGGAGGCGTCAGCAGGCAACACAGGTAAGTGTGTGCTTGTATGTGTGTGTGTGTGTGTGTGTGTGTGTGTGTGTGTGTGTTTCCTATGCAGATCCTAAACCCAGTATCAAATGCAAGTAGGAGGAGTAAGAAGGGTTCCTGCCAAAGCCAGGTTATGGATTGCATTTAAAAATGGTCCATCAGAGTGAAATGGACTCCCATCTTCCTGCTTAGCAATAATGATATGGGTTTAGGGTCTGCTGTGTGTACTGGTGGGTGACTGCCACCCAGCCAGAGTGTGTATGGGAGGCTGCCAGCCAGCCTCCCTTCCTACAAGTAGTGATGGTGCATGTGAAGGGGACAGCGTTGGTTCCTCCCCTTTCACAGTTATCACTTCTCATTCTTCCTTTTGGCTGGTATCAAATGTGGTGTCTGTTTATATCAGTTTAATATCTGATATGTCCCCTATCTGATAGCATATATTAAATGCACCACCAGGTTTCAGTGTTGGAAAGAAAGATTATCTGTTTATTTGCTGCAGCTGCTTGCTGGCTAGTCCAGTGGGCCCCTACTGCAGGCAATAGACAATAGGTGGTGCCTATGTGCCTAGGTGGATAGGACATCAGCTATGAGGCATTTGTTTGTACAAACTGCTGCTCACAACTAATGTTGTAATATAGTGTCTCCATCTGCTGGTGGTATTGAATAAGCAATAGTGCAATGATAGGGTCTGAAAAAGAAGAAAAATAAGAAGCAGCAGCATAGGAAAGAAGGAAAACATGGAGAGAAGAAAAAAAGAAGGTAAAAATGAGGTGAAAACATGTTTAAAAAAGTATTTCCATCTCTCTCTCTCTCTATATGTATATATATATATATATATATATATATATATATATATATATATTTAAAAGAAAAAAAATTATATATATATACATATAGAGAGAGAGAGAGAGAGAGATAAATATATATAGAGATAGATGGGTGGATAGATAGATAGATAGATAGACATACATACACACATACACACATACACACATACACACATACACACATACATACATACATACATATGTGTGTATTGTTGGAGTTGCAAACATGGGTGCACTTGACAAACTCAGTGCGGCTATTCCCCATTGAAAGATTGTTGCACCCAGGACCCTTAGCACTGGGATATGCTACTCAATACCACTGGCATGGCCAGGTGTAAACAACATCTGACCTTTGTTGTGTATGTAACCATGGAGATTGTGATGTCGCCTAGGCCCACCAAAGAACAGCCTTGTCAGAAGCAGCACTGCCATGAGCAGAAGTAGCAGCACCATAGGTTGTCAAATAAGTTGGATTTAACCAAGACAAGTGAGTCCAATAGGATGCAGGTATGTCCTCTATCCTTACAGCTTCCCGTGGCTGTTGGTTTTATACCGTTTGGGGACAGCCAAGGAGGCGTCAGCAGGCAACACAGGTAAGTGTGTGCTTGTGTGTGTGTGTGTGTTTCCTATGCAGATCCTAAACCCAGTATCAAATGCAAGTAGGAGGAGTAAGAAGGGTTCCTGCCAAAGCCAGGTTATGGATTGCATTTAAAAATGGTCCATCAGAGTGAAATGGACTCCCATCTTCCTGCTTAGCAATAATGATATGGGTTTAGGGTCTGCTGTGTGTACTGGTGGGTGACTGCCACCCAGCCAGAGTGTGTATGGGAGGCTGCCAGCCAGCCTCCCTTCCTACAAGTAGTGATGGTGCATGTGAAGGGGACAGCGTTGGTTCCTCCCCTTTCACAGTTATCACTTATCATCCTTCCTTTTGGCTGGTATCAAATGTGGTGTCTGTTTATATCAGTTTAATATCTGATATGTCCCCTATCTGGTAGCATATATTAAGTGCACCACCAGGTTTCAGTGTTGGAAAGAAAGATTACCTGTTTATTTGCTGCTGCAGCTGCTTGCTGGCTAGTCCAGTGGGTCCCTACTGCAGGCAAAAGACAATAGGTGGTGCCTATGTGCCTAGGTGGATAGGACATCAGCTATGAGGCATTTGTTTGTACAAACTGCTGCTCACAACTAATGTTGTAATATAGTGTCTCCATCTGCTGGTGGTATTGAATAAGCAATAGTGCAATGATAGGGTCTGAAAAAGAAGAAAAATAAGAAGCAGCAGCATATGAAAAAAGGAGGAAAGAAGGAAAACATGGAGAGAAGAAAAAAAAGAAGGTAAAAATGAGGTGAAAACATGTTTAAGAAAGTATTTCCATCTCTCTCTCTCTCTATATGTATATATATATATATATATATTTAAAAGAAAAAAAAATTACATATATACATATAGAGAGAGAGAGATAAATATATATAGAGATAGATGGGTGGATAGATAGATAGATAGATAGAGAGATAGAGAGATACACATACACACATACACACATACATACATACATATGTGTGTATTGTTGGAGTTGCAAACATGGGTGCACTTGACAAACTCAGTGCGGCTATTCCCCATTGAAAGATTGTTGCACCCAGGACCCTTAGCACTGGGATATGCTACTCAATACCACTGGCATGGCCAGGTGTAAACAACATCTGACCTTTGTTGTGTATGTAACCATGGAGATTGTGATGTCGCCTAGGCCCACCAAAGAACAGCCTTGTCAGAAGCAGCACTGCCATGAGCAGAAGTAGCAGCACCATAGGTTGTCAAATAAGTTGGATTTAACCAAGACAAGTGAGTCCAATAGGATGCAGGTATGTCCTCTATCCTTACAGCTTCCCGTGGCTGTTGGTTTTATACCGTTTGGGGACAGCCAAGGAAGCGTCAGCAGGCAACACAGGTAAGTGTGTGCTTGTATGTGTGTGTGTGTGTGTGTGTGTGTGTGTTTCCTATGCAGATCCTAAACCCAGTATCAAATGCAAGTAGGAGGAGTAAGAAGGGTTCCTGCCAAAGCCAGGTTATGGATTGCATTTAAAAATGGTCCATCAGAGTGAAATGGACTCCCATCTTCCTGCTTAGCAATAATGATATGGGTTTAGGGTCTGCTGTGTGTACTGGTGGGTGACTGCCACCCAGCCAGAGTGTGTATGGGAGGCTGCCAGCCAGCCTCCCTTCCTACAAGTAATGATGGTGCATGTGAAGGGGACAGCGTTGGTTCCTCCCCTTTCACAGTTATCACTTCTCATCCTTCCTTTTGGCTGGTATCAAATGTGGTGTCTGTTTATATCAGTTTAATATCTGATATGTCCCCTATCTGATAGCATATATTAAATGCACCACCAGGTTTCAGTGTTGGAAAGAAAGATTATCTGTTTATTTGCTGCAGCTGCTTGCTGTCTAGTCCAGTGGGTCCCTACTGCAGGCAATAGACAATAGGTAGTGCCTATGTGCCTAGGTGGATAGGACATCAGCTATGAGGCATTTGTTTGTACAAACTGCTGCTCACAACTAATGTTGTAATATAGTGTCTCCATCTGCTGGTGGTATTGAATAAGCAATAGTGCAATGATATGGTCTGAAAAAGAAGAAAAATAAGAAGCAGCAGCATAGGAAAGAAGGAAAACATGGAGAGAAGAAAAAAAGAAGGTAAAAATGAGGTGAAAACATGTTTAAAAAAGTATTTCCATCTCTCTCTCTCTATATATGTATATACATATATATATATATATATATATATATATATATATTTAAAAGAAAAAAAAATTATATATATATATATATATATATATATATATATATATACATATAGAGAGAGAGAGAGAGAGAGATAAATATATATAGAGATAGATGGGTGGATAGATAGATAGATAGACATACATACACACATACACACATACACACATACACACATACATACATACATATGTGTGTATTGTTGGAGTTGCAAACATGGGTGCACTTGACAAACTCAGTGCGGCTATTCCCCATTGAAAGATTGTTGCACCCAGGACCCTTAGCACTGGGATATGCTACTCAATACCACTGGCATGGCCAGGTGTAAACAACATCTGACCTTTGTTGTGTATGTAACCATGGAGATTGTGATGTCGCCTAGGCCCACCAAAGAACAGCCTTGTCAGAAGCAGCCCTGCCATGAGCATAAGTAGCAGCACCATAGGTTGTCAAATAAGTTGGATTTAACCAAGACAAGTGTGTCCAATAGGATGCAGGTATGTCCTCTATCCTTACAGCTTCCCGTGGCTGTTGGTTTTATACCGTTTGGGGACAGCCAAGGAGGCGTCAGCAGGCAACACAGGTAAGTGTGTGCTTGTGTGTGTGTGTGTGTGTGTTTCCTATGCAGATCCTAAACCCAGTATCAAATGCAAGTAGGAGGAGTAAGAAGGGTTCCTGCCAAAGCCAGGTTATGGATTGCATTTAAAAATGGTCCATTAGAGTGAAATGGACTCCCATCTTCCTGCTTAGCAATAATGATATGGGTTTAGGGTCTGCTGTGTGTACTGGTGGGTGACTGCCACCCAGCCAGAGTGTGCATGGGAGGCTGCCAGCCAGCCTCCCTTCCTACAAGTAGTGATGGTGCATGTGAAGGGGACAGCGTTGGTTCCTCCCCTTTCACAGTTATCACTTCTCATCCTTCCTTTTGGCTGGTATCAAATGTGGTGTCTGTTTATATCAGTTTAATATCTGATATGTCCCCTATCTGGTAGCATATATTAAGTGCACCACCAGGTTTCAGTGTTGGAAAGAAAGATTACCTGTTTATTTGCTGCTGCAGCTGCTTGCTGGCTAGTCCAGTGGGTCCCTACTGCAGGCAAAAGACAATAGGTGGTGCCTATGTGCCTAGGTGGATAGGACATCAGCTATGAGGCATTTGTTTGTACAAACTGCTGCTCACAACTAATGTTGTAATATAGTGTCTCCATCTGCTGGTGGTATTGAATAAGCAATAGTGCAATGATAGGGTCTGAAAAAGAAGAAAAATAAGAAGCAGCAGCATAGGAAAAAAGGAAAACATGGAGAGAAGAAAAAAAGAAGGTAAAAATGAGGTGAAAACATGTTTAAAAAAGTATTTCCATCTCTCTCTCCCTCTCTATATGTATATACATATATATATATATATATATATATATATATATAAAAGAAAAAAAAATTATATATATATATATATACATATATATAGAGAGAGAGAGATAAATATATATAGAGATAGATGGGTGGATAGATAGATAGATAGACACACATACACACATACACACATACACACATACACACATACACACATACACACATACACACATACACACATACATACATACATACATATGTGTGTATTGTTGGAGTTGCAAACATGGGTGCACTTGACAAACTCAGTGCGGCTATTCCCCATTGAAAGATTGTTGCACCCAGGACCCTTAGCACTGGGATATGCTACTCAATACCACTGGCATGGCCAGGTGTAAACAACATCTGACCTTTGTTGTGTATGTAACCATGGAGATTGTGATGTCGCCTAGGCCCACCAAAGAACAGCCTTGTCAGAAGCAGCACTGCCATGAGCAGAAGTAGCAGCACCATAGGTTGTCAAATAAGTTGGATTTAACCAAGACAAGTGAGTCCAATAGGATGCAGGTATGTCCTCTATCCTTACAGCTTCCCGTGGCTGTTGGTTTTATACCGTTTGGGGACAGCCAAGGAGGCGTCAGCAGGCAACACAGGTAAGTGTGTGCTTGTATGTATGTGTGTGTGTGTGTGTGTGTGTGTGTGTGTGTGTGTTTCCTATGCAGATCCTAAACCCAGTATCAAATGCAAGTAGGAGGAGTAAGAAGGGTTCCTGCCAAAGCCAGGTTATGGATTGCATTTAAAAATGGTCCATCAGAGTGAAATGGACTCCCATCTTCCTGCTTAGCAATAATGATATGGGTTTAGGGTTTGCTGTGTGTACTGGTGGGTGACTGCCACCCAGCCAGAGTGTGTATGGGAGGCTGCCAGCCAGCCTCCCTTCCTACAAGTAGTGATGGTGCATGTGAAGGGGACAGCGTTGGTTCCTCCCCTTTCACAGTTATCACTTCTCATCCTTCCTTTTGGCTGGTATCAAATGTGGTGTCTGTTTATATCAGTTTAATATCTGATATGTCCCCTATCTGATAGCATATATTAAATGCACCACCAGGTTTCAGTGTTGGAAAGAAAGATTATCTGTTTATTTGCTGCAGCTGCTTGCTGGCTAGTCCAGTGGGCCCCTACTGCAGGCAATAGACAATAGGTAGTGCCTATGTGCCTAGGTGGATAGGACATCAGCTATGAGGCATTTGTTTGTACAAACTGCTGCTCACAACTAATGTTGTAATATAGTGTCTCCATCTGCTGGTGGTATTGAATAAGCAATAGTGCAATGATAGGGTCTGAAAAAGAAGAAAAATAAGAAGCAGCAGCATAGGAAAGAAGGAAAACATGGAGAGAAGAAAAAAAGAAGGTAAAAATGAGGTGAAAACATGTTTAAAAAAGTATTTCCATCTCTCTCTCTCTCTATATGTATATACATATATATATATATATATATATATATATATTTAAAAGAAAAAAAAATTATATATATATACATATAGAGAGAGAGAGAGAGAGATAAATATATATAGAGATAGATGGGTGGATAGATAGATAGATAGATAGATAGATAGATAGACATACATACATACGTACACACGTACACACGTACACACATACACACATACATACATATGTGTGTATTGTTGGAGTTGCAAACATGGGTGCACTTGACAAACTCAGTGCGGCTATTCCCCATTGAAAGATTGTTGCACCCAGGACCCTTAGCACTGGGATATGCTACTCAATACCACTGGCATGGCCAGGTGTAAACAACATCTGACCTTTGTTGTGTATGTAACCATGGAGATTGTGATGTCGCCTAGGCCCACCAAAGAACAGCCTTGTCAGAAGCAGCACTGCCATGAGCAGAAGTAGCAGCACCATAGGTTGTCAAATAAGTTGGATTTAACCAAGACAAGTGAGTCCAATAGGATGCAGGTATGTCCTCTATCCTTACAGCTTCCCGTGGCTGTTGGTTTTATACCGTTTGGGGACAGCCAAGGAGGCGTCAGCAGGCAACACAGGTAAGTGTGTGCTTGTATGTGTGTGTGTGTGTGTGTGTGTGTTTCCTATGCAGATCCTAAACCCAGTATCAAATGCAAGTAGGAGGAGTAAGAAGGGTTCCTGCCAAAGCCAGGTTATGGATTGCATTTAAAAATGGTCCATCAGAGTGAAATGGACTCCCATCTTCCTGCTTAGCAATAATGATATGGGTTTAGGGTCTGCTGTGTGTACTGGTGGGTGACTGCCACCCAGCCAGAGTGTGTATGGGAGGCTGCCAGCCAGCCTCCCTTCCTACAAGTAGTGATGGTGCATGTGAAGGGGACAGCGTTGGTTCCTCCCCTTTCACAGTTATCACTTATCATCCTTCCTTTTGGCTGGTATCAAATGTGGTGTCTGTTTATATCAGTTTAATATCTGATATGTCCCCTATCTGGTAGCATATATTAAGTGCACCACCAGGTTTCAGTGTTGGAAAGAAAGATTACCTGTTTATTTGCTGCTGCTGCTGCAACAGCAGCTGCTTGCTGGCTAGTCCAGTGGGCCCCTACTGCAGGCAAAAGACAATAGGTGGTGCCTAGATGGATAGGTGGATAGGACATCAGCTATGAGGTATTTGTTTGTACAAACTGTTGCTCACAACTAATGTTGTAATATAGTGTCTCCATCTGCTGGTGGTATTGAATAAGCAATAGTGCAATGATAGGGTCTGAAAAAGAAGAAAAATAAGAAGCAGCAGCATAGGAAAAAAAGGAGGAAAGAAGGAAAACATGGAGAGAAGAAAAAAAAGAAGGTAAAAATGAGGTGAAAACATGTTTAAAAAAAGTATTTCCATCTCTCTCTCTCTCTATATATATGTATATACATATATATATATATATATATATATATATATATATATATATATTTAAAAGAAAAAAATTATATATATGTATATATATATATACATATAGAGAGAGAGAGAGAGATAAATATATATAGAGATAGATGGGTGGATAGATAGATACACATACATACATATATACATACATACATACATACATATGTGTGTATTGTTGGAGTTGCAAACATGGGTGCACTAGACAAACTCAGTGCGGCTATTCCCCATTCAAAGATTGTTGCATCCAGGACCCTTAGCACTGTGATATGCTACCCAATACCACTGGCATGGCCAGGTGTAAACAACATCTGACCTTTGTTGTGTATGTAACCATGGAGATTGTGATGTCGCCTAGGCCCACCAAAGAACAGCCTTGTCAGAAGCAGCACTGCCATGAGCAGAAGCAGCAGCACCATAGGTTGTCAAATAAGCTGGATTTAACCAAGACAAGTGAGTCCAATAGGATGCAGGTATGTCCTCTATCCTTACAGCTTCCTGTGGCTGTTGGTTTTATACCGTTTGGGGACAGCCAAGGAGGCGTCAGTAGGCAACACAGGTAAGTGTGTGCTTGTGTGTGTGTGTGTGTGTGTGTGTATTTCCTATGCAGATCCTAAACCCAGTATCAAATGCAAGTAGGAGGAGTAAGAAGGGTTCCTGCCAAAGCCAGGTTATGGATTGCATTTAAAAATGGTCCATCAGAGTGAAATGGACTCCCATCTTCCTGCTTAGCAATAATGATATGGGTTTAGGGTCTGCTGTGTGTACTGGTGGGTGACTGCCAGCCAGCCTCCCTTCCTACAAGTAGTGATGGTGCATGTGATGGGGACAGCGTTGGTTCCTCCCCTTTCACAGTTATCACTTCTCATCCTTCCTTTTGGCTGGTATCAAATGTGGTGTCTGTTTATATCAGTTTAATATCTGATATGTCCCCTATCTGATAGCATATATTAAATGCACCACCAGGGTTCAGTGTTGGATAGAAAGATTACCTGTTTATTTGCTGCTGCTGCTGCAGCTGCTTGCTGGCTAGTCCAGTGGGCACCTACTGCAGGCAAAAGACAATAGGTGGTGCCTATGTGCCTAGGTGGATAGGACATCAGCTATGAGACATTTGTTTGTACAAACTGCTGCTCACAACTAATGTTGTAATATAGTGTCTCCATCTGCTGGTGGTATTGAATGAGCAATAGTGCAATGATAGGGTCTGAAAAAGAAGAAAAATAAGAAGCAGCAGCATAGGAAAAAAGGAGGAAAGAAGGTAAAAATTAGGTGAAAACATGTTTAAAAAAGTATTTCCATCTCTCTCTCTCTATATGTATATACATATATATATATATATATATATATATATATTTAAAAGAAAGAAAAAAATAATATATATATATATATATATATATACATATAGAGAGAGAGAGAGATAAATATATATAGAGATAGATGGGTGGATAGATAGATAGATAGACAGACATACATACATATGTGTGTATTGTTGGAGTTGCAAACATGGGTGCACTTGACAAACTCAGTGCGGCTATTCCCCATTGAAAGATTGTTGCATCCAGGACCCTTAGCACTGTGATATGCTACTCAATACCACTGGCATGGCCAGGTGTAAACAACATCTGACCTTTGTTGTGTATGTAACCATGGAGATTGTGATGTCGCCTAGGCCCACCAAAGAACAGCCTTGTCAGAAGCAGCACTGCCATGAGCAGAAGCAGCAGCACCATAGGTTGTCAAATAAGCTGGATTTAACCAAGACAAGTGAGTCCAATAGGATGCAGGTATGTCCTCTATCCTTACAGCTTCCCGTGGCTGTTGGTTTTATACCGTTTGGGGACAGCCAAGGAGGCGTCAGCAGGCAACACAGGTAAGTGTGTGCTTGTGTGTGTGTGTGTGTGTGTGTGTGTTTCCTATGCAGATCCTAAACCCAGTATCAAATGCAAGTAGGAGGAGTAAGAAGGGTTCCTGCCAAAGCCAGGTTATGGATTGCATTTAAAAATGGTCCATCAGAGTGAAATGGACTCCCATCTTCCTGCTTAGCAATAATGATATGGGTTTAGGGTCTGCTGTGTGTACTGGTGGGTGACTGCCACCCAGCCAGAGTGTGTATGGGAGGCTGCCAGCCAGCCTCCCTTCCTACAAGTAGTGATGGTGCATGTGAAGGGGACAGCGTTGGTTCCTCCCCTTTCACAGTTATCACTTCTCATCTTTCCTTTTGGCTGGTATCAAATGTAGTGTCTGTTTATATCAGTTTAATATCTGATATGTCCCCTATCTGGTAGCATATATTAAGTGCACCACCAGGTTTCAGTGTTGGAAAGAAAGATTACCTGTTTATTTACTACTGCTGCAGCTGCTTTCTGGCTAGTCCAGTGGGCCCCTACTGCAGGCAAAAGACAATAGGTGGTGCCGCTTGTGTCTGGCCCCTGTTGGAGCGACCAGGCACAGGACTGCTGCTGCTGCTGCTGAATGTCCTCTTTAATTGATTAAGCTCAGCAACCAGCACACCTGTGCAGGTTGGACATGACATGATAGGTAGAAGTCTTTCAGGTAGTGGGTGTTGAATCTTGTATGATGAGGTTTCTAGGAGGGGGTGTGTTATGCAGATTAGGGTGGATGGAGAGAGATCTGAGAAAGCCGTATGCTTTGGTGAGTCCTGGTTGGTATGGGTTTGTTGAGGTGTTCATGAGAAAGTTTGGTTTGATAGGTGTGAGACAGGATGTGTTAAAGGAGAAGAAGAGTATGGTGAAGTGTATTAGGGTGAAGGATGTTCAGTGTAATATTAATATGGTGAGAGAATAGAATGTGAGTAAAGTGTGGAAGAGTTTGGAGACAGATGGTATGACTAATAGACAGAGAGAGATTGTATGGCAGAGTTTGCATGGTGCATTGCCAGTGAGAGAGGTACAGAAGAGTCGGGGGATTGGAAGAAGTGAGAGATGTCCGAGAGAGGGTTGTGGAGGGAATGAGATTATTATGCATTTGTTTTGGAATTGTGATAGAGCGCAAGAAGTGTGGAAGGGAATTGGTCCGTTGGCTAAAGAATTTATGGGGGTAAGAAAGTGGTCTTTTGAAGTGATTATGTTTGGTCTGGGGGTGGTAGGTGGGAGGAAGGAGAGAATGTTATATGTGTTGTTAGCAATAATTAAGGAGGTATTGTGGGATGTTAGGAATTTGTATATACCGTATTTATCGTCGTATAACACGCACTTTTTAGGCTAAAATTTTTAGCCTAAAGTCTATGTGCGTGTTATACGCCGATACCACCCCAGGAAAGGCAGGGGGAGAGAGGCCGTCGCTGCCCGCTTCTCTCCCCCTGCCTTCCCTGGGGTCTAGAGCCCTGCTGCCGGCCCTTCTCACCCCCTGGCTATCAGCGCCGATAGTCCCCTTCGTCGTTGCTATGCGCTGCACGGCGCGGCGCATGACGTCAGTGCGCCGCGCCATTCATAGCAACGACGCAGGGGCTGCACGCCGGAGGCCTGCAGCAGCGCGGACCCGACCCAGGTAATTATGCCACCGGGGATGGGGGGAGGCAATGGGGCAGTGGCGCCGGCAATGGGTGCCGCTGCCCCTTCTCTCCCCCTGGCTGTCGGCGCCGCTTCTCTCCCCCTGGCTATCGGCGCCGGCAATGGGGCGCCGGTACCGATAGTCAGGGGGACAGAACGGGCAGCGGCGCCGATAGCCAGGGGGAGAGAAGGGCCGGCAGCAGGGCTCTAGACCCCAGGAAAGGCAGGGGGAGAGAAGCGGGCAGCGACGGCCTCTCTCGCCCTGCATTTCCTGGGGGTGTATCGGGGTATACACGCGCACACACGCACCCTCATTTTACCATGGATATTTGGGTAAACAACTTTTTTTACCCAAATATCCTTGGTAAAATGAGGGTGCGTGTTATAGGCCGGTGCGTGGTATACCCCGATAAATACGGTATTTAAGAAGAAGGATGTGTCGGTTGAAGAGTGTATGAGAATGATATTAGATAGATTGCATACTGTATATTTGTGGGATAAGAAGAGATTTGGAGAGGATGATGCGGAGGGGACTTGGAAGTTTTTAAAATGGAGACACGTTGTGAGGGTATGAGGGTGGTGTGTTGTTATGCTATGTACTTTGTTTTGGGGTGTATTTTGTTATATGTTGATAAAGTAACCTAATGATGAGTTTGGTGAATTGTGACTAAGTTCAGTAAATCTGAGAGGCAAACGTGAAGTAAACCTGAACGATTAAGTTTTAATTCAAACCTGAAGGTTTAAAAAAAAAAATAAAAATAAAAAAGTCTGTTTTTATCAGTTTAACCCCTTCAGGACGGAGCCCATTTTGGCCTTAAGGACCGGAGCGTTTTTTGCACATCTGACCACTGTCACTTTAAACATTAATAACTCTGGAATGCTTTTAGTTATCATTCTGATTCCGAGATTGTTTTTTCGTGACATATTATACTTTAACATAGTGGTAAATTTTTGTCGATACTTGCATCCTTTCTTGGTGAAAAATCCGTAAATTTGATGAAAAATTTGAAAATTTTGCATTTTTCTAACTTTGAAGCTCTCTGCTTGTAAGGAAAATGGATATTACGAATACATTTTTTTTTGGTTCACATATACAATATGTCTACTTTATGTTTGCATCATAAAATTTACGTGTTTTTACTTTTGGAAGACACCAGAGGGCTTCAACGGTCAGCAGCAATTTTCCGATTTTTCACAAAATTTTCAAACTCAGTATTTTTCAGGGACCAGTTCACGTTTGAAGTGGATTTGAAGGGTCTTCATATTAGAAATACCCCATAAATTACCCCATTATAAAAACTACACCCCCCAAAGTATTCAAAATGACATTCAGTCAGCGTTTTAACCCTTTAGGTGTTTCACACGAATAGCAGCAAAGTGAAGGAGAAAATTCACAATCTTCATTTTTTACACTCACATGTTCTTGTAGACCCAATTTTAGAATTTTTACAAGGGGTAAAAGGACAAAATTTTTACTTGTATTTGTAGCCCAATTTCTCTCGAGTAAGGACATACCTCATATGTCTATGTAAAGTGTTCAGCGGGCGCAGTAGAGGGCTCAGAAGGGAAGGAGCGACAAGGGGATTTTGGAGAGTACGTTTTTCTGAAATGGTTTTTGGGGGGCATGTTACCTTTAGGAAGCCCTTATGGTGCCAGAACAGCAAAAAAAAAAACCACATGGCATACCATTTTGGAAACTAGACCCCTCGGGGAATGTAACATGGGATAAAGTGAACCTTAATACCCCACAGGTGTTTCACGACTTTTGCAAATGTAAAAAAAAAAAAAAAAAAATTTTTTACCTAAAATGCTTGTTTTCCCGAAAAAAATTTATTTTTAAAAAGGGTAATAGCAGAAAACACCCCTAAAAATTTGAAGCCCAATTTCTCCCGATTCAGAAAACACCCCATATGGGGGTGAAAAGTGCTCTGCTGGTGCACTACAGGTCTCGGAAGAGAAGGAGTCACATTTGGCTTTTTGAACGCAAATTTTTCTCTGGGGGCATGCCGCATTTAGGAAGCCCCTATGGTGCCAGGACAGCAAAAAACCCCCCACATGGCATACCATTTTGGAAACTAGACCCCTCGGGGAACGTAACAAGGGGTTAAGTGAACCTTTATACCCCACAGGTGTTTCACGACTTTTGCATATGTAAAAAAAAAAAATTTTTTTTTACCTAAAATGCTTGTTTTCCCAAAAATTTTACATTTTTAAAAAGGGTAAAAGCAGAAAATACCCCCCAAAATTTGTAACCCAATTTCTCCCAAGTACGGCGATACCCCATATGTGACCCTTAACTGTTGCCTTGAAATACGACAGGGCTCCAAAGTGAGAGCGCCATGCGCATTTGAGGCCTAAATTAGGGATTGCTTAGGGGTGGACATAGGGGTATTCTACGCCAGTGATTCCCAAACAGGGTGCCTCCAGCTGTTGCAAAACTCCCAGCATGCCTGGACAGTCAACGGCTGTCCGACAATACTGGGAGTTGTTTTGCAACAGCTGGAGGCTCCGTTCTGGAAACAGTGGCGTACCAGACGTTTTTCATTTTTATTGGGGAGGGGGGGGGGGGGCTGTGTAGGGGTATGTGTATACGTAGTGTTTTTTACTTTTTATTTTATTTTTTGTGGTAGTGTAGTGTAGTGTTTTTAGGGTACAGTCACACGGGCGGGGGTTCACAGTAGTTTCTCGCTGGCAATTTGAGCTGCAGCAGAAAGTTTGCGGCAGCTCAAATTTGCAGCCAGATACTTACTGTAATCCTCCGCCCATGTGAGTGTACCCTGTACGTTCACATTGGGGGGGACATCCAGCTGTTGCATAACTACAACTCCCAGCATGCCCGTTGGCTGTCGGTGACTGCTGAGAGTTGCAGTTTTGCAACAACTGTAGGCACACTGGTTATGTATCACTGAGTTTGTGACCTAACTCAGTGTTTCACAACCAGTGTGCCTCCAGCTGTTGCAAAACTACAACTCCCAGCATGTACGGTGCATGGTGTACGGTGACTGCTGAGAGTTGTAGTTTGCAACAGCTGGAGGCACACCGGTCGTGAAACACTGAGTTAGGTAAAAAAAAACTCTGAGTTTCACAACCAGTGTGCCTTCAGCTGTTGCAAAACTACAACTCTCAGCAGTCACCGACAGCCAACGGGCATGCTGGGAGTTGTAGTTATGCAACCAGCAGATGCACCACTACAACTCCCAGCATGCACTTTAGCTGTTTGTGCAACCTGGGAGTTGTAGTTATACAACAGCTGAAGGTACACTTTTCCATAGAAAGAATGTGCCTCCAGCTGTTGCAAAACCATAAGTCTCAGCATGCCCATAAGGGAATGCTGGGAGTTGTGGTGGTCTGCCTCCTGCTGTTGCATAACTACAGCTCCCAGCATGCCCTTTTTGCATGCTGGGAGCTGTTGCTAAGCAACAGCAGGAGGCTGTCACTCACCTCCAACGATCCAGACGCTGCAGGTCAGTCCCGCCGCCGCAGCTGCTCCTGGGGCCCCGATCCCAACAGGGGCGCCGGGGATCGGGGTCCCCAGCACCCGGGGTGCACGTCCCGCACCCGCTCACGTCCTCCGGAAGAGGGGCGGAGTGGGTGCGGGAGTGACACCCGCAGCAGGCGCCCTGATTGGTCGGCCGGTAATCCGGCCGACGAATCAGGGCGATCGTGAGGTGGCACCAGTGCCACATCACCCCTGCAGGCTCTGGCTGTTCGGGGCCGTCAGAGACGGCCCCGAACAGCCAGATATTCCGGGTCATCGGGTCACTGGAGACCCGATTGACCCGGAATTGCCGCAGATCGCTGGACTGAATTGTCCAGCGATCTGCGGCGATCGCCGACATGGGGGGGCATAATGACCCCCCTGGGCGATATGCCGGGATGTCTGCTGAACGATTTCAGCAGGCATCCGGCTCCGGTCCCCAACCGGCTAGCGGTGGGGGCCGGAATTCCCACGGGCGTATGGATACGCCCTCGGTCCTTA
Source organism: Hyla sarda (assembly GCF_029499605.1). Classification (NCBI taxonomy): domain Eukaryota; kingdom Metazoa; phylum Chordata; class Amphibia; order Anura; family Hylidae; genus Hyla; species Hyla sarda. The sequence continues at coordinate 69,806 of NW_026608872.1, read as the reverse complement.
AGGACTCGGGATGCAGGGCGTATCCATACGCCCTATGTCCTGAAGAGGTTAATATCTGATCTGTCACCTATCTGATACCATAGATTAAGTGCACCACCAGGTTTCAGTGTTGGAAAGAAAGATTACCTGTTTATTTGCTGCTTCAGCTGCTTGCTGGCTAGTCCAGTGGGCCCTTACTGCAGGCAAAAGACAATAGGTGGTGCCGCTTGTGTCTGGCCCCTGTTGGAGCGACCAGGCACAGGACTGCTGCTGCTGCTGCTGAATGTCCTCTTTAATGGAATAAGCTCAGCAACCAGCACACCTGTGCAGGTTGGACATGACATGATAGGTAGCTGTCTTTCAGGTAGTGGGTGCTGAATCTTGTTAATTGACATGGGGGTGTCATTGCTGTTGATTGACCATGCATTGGTACTGTGGTATTGGAATAATAAAAACAAATGTTGCCAGCCAGCCATCCATTGCAATAATGGATAGGACATCAGCTATGAGGCATTTGTTTGTACAAACTGCTGCTCACAACTAATGTTGTAATATAGTGTCTCCATCTGCTGGTGGTATTGAATAAGCAATAGTGCAATGATAGGGTCTGAAAAAGAAGAAAAATAAGAATCAGCAGCATAGGAAAAAAGGAGGAAAGAAGGAAAACATGGAGAGAAGAAAAAAAAGAAGGTAAAAAAAGGTGAAAACATGTTTAAAAACGTGTTTCCATCTCTCTCTCTCTCTCTCTCTCTCTCTCTCTCTCTCTCTCTCTCTATATATATATATATATATATATATCAATATCTATCTATCTATCTATCTATATATATATATATATATATATATATATATATATAAAATTTAGATGAAGGGGAGCACCTTGCTCAAGGATTCCAGATCCGTGTGGGTGCACAGCTTCAGGAACAGACCAATTCCCAAGTAATATCAAAAGCAAAGTAGAAGCGGCACTCCAAAATATAAATAAAGCGTGTATTTATTCACACATCTGTGCAGAAAGCGACGTTTCGGCTCGACAATAGAGCCTTTCTCAAGCATGCTTGAGCAAGGCTCTATTGTCGAGCCGAAACGTCGCTTTCCTCACAGATGTGTGAATAAATCCACGCTTTATTGATATTTTGGAGTGCCGCTTCTACTTTGCTTTTGATATATATATATATATATATATATATATATATATATAAAAGAAAAAAAAATATATATATAGAGAGAGAGAAAGATAAATATATATATAGAGATAGATAGATAGATACACATACATACACATAGGCGTGCACACGGGGTGTGCCGGGTGTGCCCAGGCACACCTTAATCCAGTGGCGTTGCGACCCGGGTGCGGCCCGCACCGGGTGACACCAAGACGCTCCGCAGCACCCCCCATCTGTGCCCGACCGTCCTTCACCAGCCCAGACCTCCGCCCCCCCCCGTCAGGCGCACCGCACAGCGCTGCCTCCTGCTCCTGTTTGTGCCCCGCTCCGCTCTGGCTCACCTTCAGTTGGTTCGGTCATGTGACGGCACGTTACTGCCGTCACATGACCTTCAGGACGTCACGCTGTATTCAAGGACGCCGGCCCCAGAGCGTGACGTGACGGTACGCGGTTCGCAGGATTACCGCGCTGAGTGAGTGAATGTTATTTCAACCTGCCTACTGAGTCTGGGGGGATAGGGTTAATCTGGGAGGTACTTCATTCCTACAGGGGGGGAGAGGGGGTTAAACTGGGGGGTTCTACCATCCTACTGGGGGGAGGGGGTAATCAGGGGGTACTACCTTCTAACAGGGTGGGGGGATAGGGTTAATCTGGGGGGTACTGCATTCCTACAGGTGGGGAGGGGGTTAATCTGGTGCCCCGAGTAGGCAGGTAGTACCCCCAGATTAACCCCCTCCCCCCAGTAGGATAGTAGTACCCCCAGATTAACCCCCCCCCAGTAAGAAGGTAGTACCCTCATATTAACCCCCTATTCCTGCCAGTAGGAAGGTAGCACCCCCAGATGCTGGTGGCCTCCATGTCTATTTTGCTTTTGTAGGGAACTGTACTGCACCTAATGTGGCGAATTATACTGCACCTAATGTGGGAACTATACTGTACCTAATGTGGGAACTATACTGCACCTAATGTGGGGGAACATACTGCACCTAATGTGGGAACTGTACTGCCAACCTAATGTGGGGGAACTATACTGCACCTAATGTGGGGAACTATACTGCACCTAATGTGGGGAACTATACTGCACCTAATGTGGGGGAACTATACTGCACCTAATGTGGGGGAACTATACTGCACCTAATGTGGGGGAACTATACTGCACCTAATGTGGGGAACTATACTGCACGTAATGTGGCAAATTATACTGCACCTAATGTGGGGGAACATACTGCACCTAATGTGGGAACTATACTGCACCTAATGTGGGGAACTATACTGCCAACCTAATGTGGGGGAACTATACTGCACCTAATGTGGGGAACTATACTGCACCTAATGTGGGGAACTATACTGCACCTAATGTGGGGGAACTATACTGCACCTAATGTGGGGGAACTATACTGCACCTAATGTGGGGAACTATACTGCACCTAATGTGGGGGAACTATACTGCACCTAATGTAGGGGAACTATACTGCCAGCCTAATGTGGGGGAACTGTACTGCACCTAATGTGGGGGAACTGTACTGCACCTAATGTGGGGGAACTGTACTGCACCTAATGTGGGGGAACTGTACTGCACCTAATGTGGGGGAACTGTACTGCACCTAATGTGGGGGAACTGTACTGCACCTAATGTGGGGGAACTGTACTGCACCTAATGTGGGGGGAACTATACTGCACCTAATGTGGGGAACTATACTGCCAACCTAATGTGGGGAAACTGTACTGCACCTAATGTGGGGGAAGTATACTGCACCTAATGTGGGGAACTATACTGCACCTAATGTGGGGGAACTATACTGCACCTAATGTGGGGGAACTATACTGCACCTAATGTGGGGAACTATACTGCCAACCTAATGTGGGGAACTATACTGCCAACCTAATGTGGTGGGACTTATACTGCACCTAGTCTGGCGGGACTTATACTGCACCTAATGTGGGGGAACTATACTGCACCTAATGTGGGGGAACTATAGTAACTGTGTGCGTATATATATATATACACGCGCGCAGCGTGAGTTTGTGCTTTAGGGTGCACACCCTAATGCAATAGGCTGCGCACGCCTATGTACATACATACATACATATGTGTGTATTGATGGAGTTGCAAACAACATGGGTGCACTTGACAAACTCAGCACAGCTATTCCCCATTGTAAGATTGTTGCATGCAGGACCCTTAGCACTGTGATATGCTACTCAATACCGTTGGCGTGGCCAGGTGTAAATAACATCTCACCTTTGTTGTGTAAGTAACCATGGAGATTGTGATGTCGCCTAGGCCCACCAAAGAACAGCCTTGTCAGAAGCAGAGCCAGACATGAGAGCAAGCAAGCGAGCCAGAAATGAGTGCAAGCTAGCGAGCCAGATATGAACGCGAGCAAGACATGAGAGCAAGCGAGCGAGCCAGATATGCGAGCGAGCGAGACATATAAGTGAGCGAGCCAGACAAGTGAGCAAGAGAGCGAGTCAGATATGAGAACGAGCTAGCCAGATATGCGAGCGAGCAAGCCAGATAAGAGAGCGAGCCAGACAAAAGAGCAAGCGAGTAAGCCAGATATGAGAGAAAGCGAGCGAGCCAGATGAGAACGAGCGAGCCAGTTATGATAGCATGCAAGCAAGCCAGATATGCGAGCGAGCCAGACAAGAGAGAAAGCGAGCCAGATATGATAGCAAGCGAGCAAGCCAGATATGAGAGCGAGCCAGATAAGAGAGCGAACCAGACAAGAGAGAAAGCAAGCGAGACAGATATGAGAGCGAGCGAGCCAGATATGAGAGCGAGCCAGACATGAAAGCAAGCCAGATATGAGAGCGAGCGAGCTAGACATGAGAGCAAGCGAGCGAGCCAGATATGAGAGCGAGCGAGCCAGATATGAGAGCGAGCGAGCCAGACATGAGAGCAAGCGAGCCAGATATGAGAGCGAGCGAGCCAGACATGAGCGCAAGCGAGCGAGCCAGATATGAGAGCAAGTGAGTGAGCCAGATATGCGAGCGAGCCAGACAAGAGAGCAAGCGAGCGAGCCAGATATGAGAGCAAGCGAGCGAGCCAGATGTGAGAGCGAGCCAGATAAGAGAGCGAACCAGACAAGAGAGAAAGCAAGCGAGACAGATATGAGAGCGAGCGAGCCAGATATGAGAGCGAGCCAGACATGAAAGCAAGCCAGATATGAGAGCGAGCGAGCTAGACATGAGAGCAAGCGAGCGAGCCAGATATGAGAGCGAGCGAGCCAGATATGAGAGCGAGCGAGCCAGACATGAGAGCAAGCGAGCCAGATATGAGAGCGAGCGAGCCAGACATGAGCGCAAGCGAGCGAGCCAGATATGAGAGCAAGTGAGTGAGCCAGATATGCGAGCGAGCCAGACAAGAGAGCAAGCGAGCGAGCCAGATATGAGAGCAAGCGAGCGAGCCAGATGTGAGGGCGAGACAGATAAGAGAGCGAGCCAGACAAGAGAGCAAGCGAGTGAGCCAGATATGAGAGCAAGCGAGCGAGCCAGATGTGAGAGCGGGCGAGCCAGATATGCGAGCGAGCCAGATAAGAGAGCGTGCCAGACAAGAGAGCAAGCGAGCGAGCAAGCCAGATGTGAGAGAGAGCGAGGCAGATAAGAGAGCGAGCCAGACAAAAGAGCAAGCGAGCCAGATATGAGAGCAAGCGAGCGAGCCAGATGTGAGAGCGAGACAGATAAGAGAGCGAGTCAGACAAGAGAGCAAGCGAGCGAGCCAGATATGAGGGCAAGCGAGCGATCCAGATATGAGAGCGAGCGAACCAGACATGAGAGCGAGCCAGATATGAAAGCAAGCGAGCGAGCCAGATATGCGAGCGAGCAAGCCAGATAAGAGAGTGAGCCAGATATAAGAGCAAGCGAGAGAGCCAGATGTGAGAGCAAGCGTGCCAGATATGCGAGCGAGCCATATAAGAGAGCGAGAGACAAGAGAGCAAGCGAGCGAGCCAGATATGAGAGCGAGCGAGCCAGATGTGAGAGCGAGACAGATAAGAGAGCGAGCCAGACAAGAGAGCAAGCGAGCGAGCCAGATATGAGAGCAAGCGAGCGAGACAGATGTGAGAGCGGGCGAGCCAGATATGCGAGCGAGCCAGATAAGAGAGCGAGCCAGACAAGAGAGCAAGCGAGCCAGCCAGATATGAGAGTGAGCGAGCCAGACATGAGAGCAAGCGAGCGAACCAGATATGAGAGCGAGCGAGCAAGATAAGGGAGCAAGCCAGACAAGAGAGCAAGCGAGCGAGCCAGATATGAGAGCAAGCGAGTGAGCCAGATGTGAGAGCGAGCCAGATAAGAGATCGATCCAGACAAGAGAGCAAGCGAGCGAGCAAGATATGAGAGCAAGCGAGCGAGCCAGATGTGAGAGCGAGCGAGCCAGATATGCGAGCAAACCAGATAAGAGAGCGAGCCAGATATGAGAGCAAGCGAGCGAGCCAGATGTGAGAGCGAGCAAGCCAGATATGAGAGCGAGCCATATAAGAGAGCGAGACAGACCAGAGAGCAAGCGAGCGAGCCAGATATGAGAACAAGCGAGCCAGCCAGATATGAGAGCAAGCGGGCAAGCCAGATATGAGAGCGAGCGAGCCAGATAAGAGAGCGAGCCAGATATGAGAGCAAGCGGGCGAGCCATATATGAGAGCAAGCGGGCAAGCCAGATATGAGAGCGAGCGAGCCAGATAAGAGAGCGAGCCAGACAAGAGCGCAAGCGAGCGTGATAGATATGAGAGCAAGACAGTGAGCCAGATATGCTAGCGAGCGAGCCATATAAGAGAACGAGCCAGACAAGAGAGAAAGCGAGCGAGCCAGATATGAGAGCGAGTTAGCCAGACATGAGAGCAAGCGAGTGAACCAGATATGAGAGTGAGCGAGCCAGACATGAGAGCAAGCGAGCGAGCCAGATATGAGAGCGAGCAAGCCAGACATGAGAGCAAGCGAGCGAGCCAGATATGAGAGCGAGCGAGCCAGACATGAGAGCAAGTGAGCGAGCCAGATATTATAGCGAGCGAGCCAGATATGCGAGCCAGATATGAGAGCGAGAGAGTCAAACAAGAGAGCAAGCGAGCGGGCCAGATATGAGAGCAAGCGAGTAAACCAGATATGAGAGCATGCGAACGATCCAGATATGAGAGCGAGCAAGCCAGATAAGAGAGCAAGCGAGGGAGCCAGATATGAGAGCAAGCGAGCATGCCAGATATGAGAGCAAGCGAACGATCCAGATATGAGAGCGAGCGAGCCTGACATGAGAGCAAGCGAGCGAGCCAGATATGTGAGCGAGCGAGACATGAGAGCAAGCGAGCGAGCCAGATATGAGAGCGAGCTAGCCAGATATGCGAGTGAACCAGATAAGAGAGCGAGCCAGACAAGAGAGCAAGCGAGCGAGCCAGATATGAGAGCAAGCGAGCGAGCCAGATTTGAGAGCAAGAGACCATGCCAGACAAGACAGCAAGCGAGCGAGCCAGATATGAGAGCGAGCCAGAAATGAGAGCAAGCGAGCGAACCAGATATGAGAGCAAGCGAGCAAGCCAGATATGAGAGCGAGCGAGCCAGACATGAGAGCAAGCGAGCAAGCCAGATATGTGAGCGAGCGAGCGAGACATGAGAGCAAGCGAGCGAGCCAGAAATGAGAGCGAGCTAGCCAGATATGCGAGTGAACCAGATAAGAGAGTGAGCCAGACAAGGGAGCAAGCAAGCGAGCCAGATATGAGAGCAAGCGAGCGAGCCAGATATGAGAGCAAGAGAGCATGCCAGACAAGACAGCCAGCGAGCGAGACAGATATGAGAGCGAGCCAGAAATGAGAGCAAGCGAGCAAGCCAGATATGAGAGCGTGCCAGATAAGAGAGCGAACCAGACAAGAGAGCAAGCGAGCGAGACAGATATGAGAGCGAGCGAGCCAGACATGAGAGCAAGCCAGATATGTGAGCAAGCGAGCCAGACATGAGAGCAAGCGAGCGAGCCAGATATGAAAGCGAGCGAGCCAGATATGAGAGCAAGTGAGCGAGCCAGATATTAGAGCAAGCGAGTGAGCCAGATATGCGAGCGAGCCATATAAGAGAGCGAGCCAGACAAGAGAGCAAGCGAGCGAGCCAGATATGAGAGCGAGCCAGATAAGAGAGCAAGCCAGACAAGAGAGCAAGCGAGCGAGCCAGATGTGAGAGTGAGTGAGCCAGATAAGCGAGCGAGCCAGATATGAGAGCAAGCGAGTGAGCCAGATATGCGAGCGAGTGAGCCATATAAGTGAGCGAGCCAGACAACAGAGCAAGCGAGCGAGCCAGATATGAGAGCGAGTGAGCCAGACATGAGAGCAAGTGAGCGAGCCAGATATGAGAGTGAGCGAGCCAGACATGAGAGCAAGCGAGCGAGCCAGATATGAGAGCGAGCGGGCCAGATAAGGGAGCAAGCCAGACAAGAGAGCAAGCGAGCAAGCCAGATATGAGAGCGAGCGAGCCAGATGTGAGAGCGAGCCAGATAAGAGATCGAGCCAGACAAGAGAGCAAGCGAGCGAGCAAGATATGAGAGCAAGCGAGCGAGCCAGATGTGAGAGCGAGCAAGCCAGATATGCGAGCAAACCAGATAAGAGAGCGAGCCAGATATGAGAGCAAGCGAGCGAGCCAGATGTTAGAGCGAGCAAGCCAGATATGAGAGCGAGCCATAAAAGTGAACGAGACAGACCAGAGAGCAAGCGAGCGAGCCAGATATGAGAACAAGCGAGCCAGCCAGATATGAGAGCAAGCGGGCAAGCCAGATATGAGAGCGAGCGAGCCAGATAAGAGAGCGAGCCAGATATGAGAGCAAGCGAGCAAGCCATATATGAGAGCAAGCAGGCAAGCCAGATATGAGAGCGAGCGAGCCAGATAAGAGAGCGAGCCAGACAAGAGCGCAAGCGAGCGTGATAGATATGAGAGCAAGAGAGTGAGCCAGATATGCTAGCGAGTGAGCCATATAAGAGAACGAGCCAGACAAGAGAGCAAGCGAGCGAGCCAGATATGAGAGCGAGTGAGCCAGACATGGGAGCAAGCGAGCGAGCCAGATATGAGAGCGAGCAAGCCAGACATGAGAGCAAGCGAGCGAGCCAGATATGAGAGCGAGCGAGCCAGACATGAGAGCGAGCGAGCCATACATGAGAGCGAGCGAGCCAGACATGAGTGCAAGCGAGCGAGACAGATATGAGAGCGAGCCAGATAAGAGAGTGAACCAGACAAGAGAGCAAGCGAGCAAGCCGGATATGAGAGGGAGCGAGCCAGACATGAGAGCAAGCAAGCGAGCCAGATATGAGAGCGAGCCAGCCATAAGAGCAAGCGAGCGAGCCAGATATGAGAGCGAGCGAGCCAGACATGAGAGCAAGCGAGCCAGACAAGAGCGCAAGCGAGCGAGCCAGATATGAGAGCAAGCGAGTGAGCCAGATATGCGAGTGAGCCATATAAGAGAGCGAGCCAGACAAGAGAGCAAGCGAGCGAACCAGATATGAGAGTGAGCGAGCCAGACATGAGAGCAAGCGAGCGAGCCAGATATGAGAGCCAGCGAGCCAGACATGCGAGCGAGCGATATATGAGAGCGAGCAAGCCTTACATGAGCGCAAGCGAGCGAGCCAGATATGAGAGTGAGCCAGATAAGAGAGCCAACCAGACAAGAGAGCAAGCGAGCGAGCCGGATATGAGAGGGAGTGAGTCAGACATGAGAGCAAGCGAGCGAGCCAGATATGAGAACGAGCAAGCCAGACATGAGAGCAAGTGTGCGAGCCAGATATAATAGCGAGCGAGCCAGATATGTGAGCAAGCGACCCAGATATGAGAGCGAGAGAGCCAGACAAGAGAGCAAGCGAGCGACCCAGATATGAGAGCATGCGAGTAAGCCAGATATGAGAGCAAGCGAACGATCAAGATATGAGAGCGAGCAAGCTAGATAAGAGAGCAAGCGAGCGAGCCAGATATGAGAGCAAGCGAGCAAGCCAGATATGAGAGCAAGCGAGCGATCCAGATATGAGAGCGATCGAGCCAGACATGAGAGCGAGCGAGCCATACATGAGAGCGAGCGAGCCAGACATGAGTGCAAGCGAGCGAGACAGATATGAGAGCGAGCCAGATAAGAGAGTGAACCAGACAAGCGAGCAAGCCGGATATGAGAGCGAGCGAGCCAGACATGAGAGCAAGCGAGCCAGACAAGAGCGCAAGCGAGCGAGCCAGATATGAGAGCAAGCGAGTGAGCCAGATATGCGAGTGAGCCATATAAGAGAGCGAGCCAGACAAGAGAGCAAGCGAGCGAACCAGATATGAGAGTGAGCGAGCCAGACATGAGAGCAAGCGAGCGAGCCAGATATGAGAGCCAGCGAGCCAGACATGAGAGCGAGCGAGCGATATATGAGAGCGAGCGAGCCTTACATGAGCGCAAGCGAGCGAGCCAGATATGAGAGTGAGCCAGATAAGAGAGCCAACCAGACAAGAGAGCAAGCGAGCGAGCCGGATATGAGAGGGAGTGAGTCAGACATGAGAGCAAGCGAGCGAGCCAGATATGAGAACGAGCAAGCCAGACATGAGAGCAAGTGTGCGAGCCAGATATAATAGCGAGCGAGCCAGATATGTGAGCAAGCGACCCAGATATGAGAGCGAGAGAGCCAGACAAGAGAGCAAGCGAGCGACCCAGATATGAGAGCAAGCGAGTAAGCCAGATATGAGAGCAAGCGAACGATCAAGATATGAGAGCGAGCAAGCTAGATAAGAGAGCAAGCGAGCGAGCCAGATATGAGAGCAAGCGAGCAAGCCAGATATGAGAGCAAGCGAGCGATCCAGATATGAGAGCGATCGAGCCAGACATGAGAGCGAGCGAGCCATACATGAGAGCGAGCGAGCCAGACATGAGTGCAAGCGAGCGAGACAGATATGAGAGCGAGCCAGATAAGAGAGTGAACCAGACAAGAGAGCAAGCGAGCAAGCCGGATATGAGAGGGAGCGAGCCAGACATGAGAGCAAGCAAGCGAGCCAGATATGAGAGCGAGCGAGCCAGCCATAAGAGCAAGCGAGCGAGCCAGATATGAGAGCGAGCGAGCCAGACATGAGAGCAAGCGAGCCAGACAAGAGCGCAAGCGAGCGAGCCAGATATGAGAGCAAGCGAGTGAGCCAGATATGCGAGTGAGCCATATAAGAGAGCGAGCCAGACAAGAGAGCAAGCGAGCGAACCAGATATGAGAGCAAGCGAGTAAGCCAGATATGAGAGCAAGCGAACGATCAAGATATGAGAGCGAGCAAGCTAGATAAGAGAGCAAGCGAGCGAGCCAGATATGAGAGCAAGCGAGCAAGCCAGATATGAGAGCAAGCGAGCGATCCAGATATGAGAGCGAGCGAGCCAGACATGAGAGCGAGCGAGCCATACATGAGAGCGAGCGAGCCAGACATGAGTGCAAGCGAGCGAGACAGATATGAGAGCGAGCCAGATAAGAGAGTGAACCAGACAAGAGAGCAAGCGAGCAAGCCGGATATGAGAGGGAGCGAGCCAGACATGAGAGCAAGCAAGCGAGCCAGATATGAGAGCGAGCGAGCCAGCCATAAGAGCAAGCGAGCGAGCCAGATATGAGAGCGAGCGAGCCAGACATGAGAGCAAGCGAGCCAGACAAGAGCGCAAGCGAGCGAGCCAGATATGAGAGCAAGCGAGTGAGCCAGATATGCGAGTGAGCCATATAAGAGAGCGAGCCAGACAAGAGAGCAAGCGAGCGAACCAGATATGAGAGTGAGCGAGCCAGACATGAGAGCAAGCGAGCGAGCCAGATATGAGAGCCAGCGAGCCAGACATGAGAGCGAGCGAGCGATATATGAGAGCGAGCGAGCCTGACATGAGCGCAAGCGAGTGAGCCAGATATGAGAGCGAGCCAGATATGAGAGCGAGCCAGATAAGAGAGCCAACCAGACAAGAGAGCAAGCGAGGAGCCGGATATGAGAGGGAGCGAGTCAGACATGAGAGCAAGCGAGCGAGCCAGATATGAGAACGAGCAAGCCAGACATGAGAGCAAGTGTGCGAGCCAGATATAATAGCGAGCGAGCCAGATATGTGAGCAAGCGAGCCAGATATGAGAGCGAGAGAGCCAGACAAGAGAGCAAGCGAGCGACCCAGATATGAGAGCAAGCGAGTAAGCCAGATATGAGAGCAAGCGAACGATCAAGATAGGAGAGCGAGCAAGCTAGATAAGAGAGCAAGCGAGCGAGCCAGATATGAGAGCAAGCGAGCAAGCCAGATATGAGAGCAAGCGAGCGATCCAGATATGAGAGCGAGTGAGCCTGACATGAGAACAAGCGAGCGAGCCAGATATGTGAGCGAGCGAGACATGAGAGCAAGCGAGCGAGCCAGATATGAGCGAGCTAGCCAGATATGCGAGTGAACCAGATAAGAGAGCGAGCCAGACAAGAGAGCAAGCGAGCGAGCCAGATATGAGAACAAGCGAGCCAGTTAGATGTGAGAGCGAGCGAGCCAGATATGAGAGCGAGCCAGATAAGAGAGTGAGCCAGACAAGAGAGCAAGCGAGCGAGCCAGATATGAGAGCAAGCGAGCAAGCCGGATATGAGAGCAAGCCAGATATGAGAGCAAGCGAGCTAGCCAGATTTGAGAGCGAGCGAGCCAGATATGCGAGCGGGCCATAAAAGAGAGCGAGACAGACAAGAGAGCAAGCGAGCGAGCCAGATATGAGAGCAAGCGAGCCAGACAGAAATGAGAGCAAGCGAGCCAGTCAGATGTGAGAGCGAGCGAGCCAGATATGCGAGCAAGCCAGATAAGAGAGCGAGCCAGACAAGAGAGCAAGCGAGAAAGCCAGATATGAGAACGAGCGAGCCAGACATGAGAGCAAGCGAGCGAGCCAGATATGAGAGCGATCGAGCCAGATAAGAGAGCAAGCGTGCGAGCCAGATATGCTAGCGAGCAAGCTAGATAAGAGAGCGAGCCAGACAAGAGAGCAAGCGAGCGAGCCAGATATGAGAGCAAGCGAGCGAGCCAGATGTGAGAGCGAGACAGATAAGAGAGCAAGCCAGACAAGAGAGCAAGCGTGCGAGCCAGATATGCTAGCGAGCAAGCCAGATAAGAGAGTGAGCCAGACAAGAGAGCAAGCGAGCGAGCCAGATATTAGAGCGAGCGAGCCAGATATGAGAGCGAGCAAGACAAGAGAGAAAGCGAGCTAGCCAAATATGAGAGCAAGCGAGCGAGCCAGATTTGAGAGCGAGCGAGCCAGATATGCGAGCGAGCCAGACAAGAGAGCAAGCGAGCGAGCCAGATATGAGAAAAAGCGAGCGAGCCAGATATGAGAGCAAGCGAACGAGCCAGATATGAGAGCAAGCGAGCAAGTCAGATATGAGAGCAAGCGAGCGAACCAGATTTGAGAGCGAGCGAGCCAGATATGCGAGCGAGCCAGATAAGAGAGTGAGCCAGACAATAGAGCAAGCGAGCGAGCCAGATATGAGAGCAAGCGAGCAAGCCAGATATGAGAGCGAAGCGAGCCAGACATGAGAGCGAGCGAGCCAGATATGCGAGCGAGCGAGCCAGATAAGAGAGCGAACCAGACAAGAGAGCAAGCGAGCGAGCCAGATATGAGAGCGAGCTAGCAAGGCAGATATAAGAGCGAGCCAGATAAGAGAGCGAGCCAGACAAGAGAGCAAGCGAGCCGGATATGAGAGCAAGCGAGCCAGCTAGATGTGAGAGCGAGCGAGCCAGGTATGCGAGCGAGCCAGATAAGAGAGCGAGCCAGACAAGAGAGCAAGCGAGAAAGCCAGATATGAGAGCGAGCCAGACATGAGAGCAAGCGAGCGAGCCATATATGAGAGCGAGCGAGCCAGATAAGAGAGCAAGCCAGACAAGAGAGCAAGCGTGCGAGCCAGATATGCTAGCGAGCAAGCCAGATAAGAGAGCGAGCCAGACAAGAAAGCAAGCGAGCAAGCCAGATATGAGAGCAAGCGAGCCAGCCAGATATGAGAGCGAGCAAGCCAGATAAGAGAGCGAGCAAGACAAGTGAGCAAGCGAGCTAGCCAGATATGAGAGCAAGCGAGCGAGCCAGATTTGAGAGCGAGCAAGCCAGATATGAGAGCGAGCCAGATAAGAGAGCGAGCCAGACAAGAGAGCAAGCGAGCGAGCCAGATATGAGAGCAAGCGAGCGAGCCGAATATGAGAGCAAGCGAGCAAGCCAGATATGAGAGCGAGCAAGCCAGATATGAGAGCAAGCGAGCGAGCCAGATATGCAAACGAGCCATAAAAGAGAGTGAGACAGACAAGAGAGCAAGCGAGCGAGCCAGATATGAGAGCAAGCGAGCCAGCCAGAAATGAGAGCAAGCCAGCCAGCCAGATGTGAGAGCGAGCGAGCCAGATAAGAGAACGAGCAAGACAAGAGAGCAAGCGAGCTAGCCAGATATGAGAGCAAGCGAGCGAGCCAGATTTGAGAGTGAGCGAGCCAGATATGCGAGCGAGCCAGATAAGAGAGCGAGCCAGACAAGAGAGCAAGCGAGCGAGCCAGACAAGAGAGCAAGCGAGCGAGCCAGATATGAGAAAAAGCGAGCGAGCCAGATATGAGAGCAAGCGAGCGAGCCAGATATGAGAGCAAGCGAGCCAGCCAGATATGAGAGCGAGCGAGCCAGATAAGAGAGCGAGCAAGACAAAAGAGCAAGCGAGCTAGCCAGATATGAGAGCAAGCGAGCTAGCCAGATATGAGAGCAAGCGAGCGAGCCAGATTTGAGAGCGAGCGAGCCAGATATGCGAGCGAGTCAGATAAGAGAGCGAGCCAGACAAGAGAGCAAGCGAGCGAGCCAGATATGAGAGCAAGCCAGATATGGGAGAGAGCGAGCCAGACATGAGAGCGAGCGAGTAAGATATGAAAGCGAGCGAGCCAGATATGAGAGCGAACGAGCCAGAAATGAGAGCAAGCGAGCCAGCCAGATGTGAGAGCGAGCGAGCCAGATATGCGAGCAAGCCAGATAAGAGAGCGAGCCAGACAAGAGAGCAAGCGAGAAAGCCAGATATGAGAGCGAGCGAGCCAGACATGAGAGCAAGCGAGCGAGCCAGATATGAGAGCGAGCGAGCCAGATAAGAGATCAAGCCAGACAAGAGAGCAAGCGTGCGAGCCAGATATGCTAGCGAGCTAGCCAGATAAGAGAGCGAGCCAGACAAGAGAGCAAGCGAGCGAGCCAGATGTGAGAGCAAGCTAGCCAGATATGCGAGCGAGCCATAAAAGAGAGCGAGACAGACAAGAGAGCAAGAGAGCGAGCCAGATATGAGAGCGAGCTAGCAAGGCAGATATAAGAGCGAGCCAGACAAGAGAGCAAGCGAGCCTGATATGAGAGCAAGCGAGCCAGCTAGATGTGAGAGCGAGCGAGCCAGATATGCGAGCGAGCCAGATAAGAGAGCGAGCCAGACAAGAGAGCAAGCGAGCGAGCCAGATATGAGAGCAAGCGAGCGAGCCGGATATGAGAGCAAGCGAGCAAGCCAGATATGAGAGCAAGCGAGCGAGCCAGATTTGAGAGCGAGCGAGCCAGATATGCGAGCGAGCCATAAAAGAGAGCGAGACAGACAAGAGAGCAAGCGAGCCAGATATGAGAGCAAGCGAGCCAGCCAGAAATGAGAGCAAGCGAGCCAGCCAGATGTGAGAGCGAGCGAGCCAGATATGCGAGCAAGCGAGCAAGCCAGATATGAGAGCAAGCGAGCGAGCCAGATTTGAGAGCGAGCGAGCCAGATATGCGAGCGAGCCATAAAAGAGAGCGAGCCAGACAAGAGAGCAAGCGAGAAAGCCAGATATGAAAGCGAGCGAGCCAGACATGAGAGCAAGCGAGCGAGCCAGATATGAGAGCGATCGAGCCAGATAAGAGAGCAAGCGTGCGAGCCAGATATGCTAGCGAGCAAGCCAGATAAGAGAGCGAGCCAGACGAGAGAAAGCGAGCTAGCCAAATATGAGAGCAAGCGAGCGAGCCAGATATGAGAGCGAGCGAGCCAGATATGCGAGCGAGCCAGATAAGAGAGCGAGCCAGACAAGAGAGCAAGCGAGCGAGCCAGATATGAGAACAAGCGAGCGAGCCAGATATGAGAGCAAGTGAGCGAGCCAGATATGAGAGCAAGCGAGCAAGCCAGATATGAGAGCAAGCGAGCAAGCCAGATATGAGAGCGAGCGAGCCAGACATGAGAGCGAGCGAGCCAGATATGCGAGCGAGCGAGCCAGATAAGAGAGCGAGCCAGACAAGAGAGGAAGCGAGCGAGCCAGATGTGAGAGCAAGGGAGCCAGATATGCGAGCGAGCGAGCCAGATAAGAGAGCGATCCAGACAAGAGAGCAAGCGAGCGAGCCAGATATGAGAGCGAGCTAGCAAGGCAGATATAAGAGCGAGCCAGATAAGAAAGAGAGCAAGCGAGCCATATATGAGAGCAAGGGAGCCAGCTAGATGGGAGAGCGAGCGAGCCAGGTATGAGAGCAAGCCAGATAAGAGAGCGAGCCAGACAAGAGAGCAAGCGAGAAAGCCAGATATGAGAGCGAGCGAGCCAGACATGAGAGCAAGCGAGCGAGCCAGATATGAGAGCGAGCGAGCCAGATAAGAGACCAAGCCAGACAAGAGAGCAAGCGTGCGAGCCAGATATGCTAGCGAGCTAGCCAGATAAGAGAGCGAGCCAGACAAGAGAGCAAGCGAGCGAACCAGATATGAGAGCAAGCGAGCCAGCCAGATATGAGAGCGAGCGAGCCAGATAAGAGAGCGAGCAAGACAAGAGAGCGAGCGAGCTAGCCAGATATGAGAGCAAGCGAGCGAGCCAGATAAGAGAGCGAGTGAGCCAGATATGCGAGCGAGCCATAAAAGAGAGCGAGACAGACAAGAGAGCAAGCGAGCGAGCCAGATATGAAAGCGAGCTAGCAAGGCAGATATAAGAGCGAGCCAGATAAGAGAGCGAGCCAGACAAGAGAGCAAGCGAGCCAGATATGAGAGCAAGCGAGCCAGCTAGATGTGAGAGCGAGCGAGCCAGGTATGCGAGCGAGCCAGATAAGAGAGCGAGCCAGACAAGAGAGCATGCGAGAAAGCCAGATATGAGAGCGAGCCAGACATGAGAGCAAGCGAGCGAGCCAGATATGAGAGCGAGCGAGCCAGATAAGAGAGCGAGCCAGACAAGAGAGCAAGCAAGCGAGCCAGATATGAGAGCAAGCCAGATATGAGAGCAAGCGAGCGAGCCAGATTTGAGAGCGAGCGAGCCAGATATGCGAGCGAGCCATAAAAGAGAGCGAGACAGACAAGAGAGCAAGCGAGCGAGCCAGATATGAGAGCGAGCCAGCCAGAAATGAGAGCAAGCGAGCCAGCCATATGTGAGAGCGAGTGAGCCAGATATGCGTGCGAGCAAGCGAGCGAGCCAGATGTGAGAGCGAGCAAGCCAGATATGCGAGCGAGCTATAAAAGAGAGCGAGACAGAAAAGAGAGCAAACGAGCGAACCAGATATGAGAGCAAGCTAGCAAGCCAGATATGAGAGCGAGCCAGATAAGAGAGCGAGCCAGACAAGAGAGCAAGCGAGCGAGCCAAATATGAGAGCAAGCGAGCCAGCTAGATGTGAGAGCGAGCGAGCCAGATATATGAGCGAGCCAGATAAGAAAGCGAGCCAGACAAGAGAGCAAGCGAACGAGCCAGATATGAGAGCAAGCGAGCGAGCCAGATATGAGAGCGAGCGAGCCAGATAAGAGAGCAAGCCAGACAAGAGAGCAAGCGTGCAAGCCAGATATGCTAGCGAGCAAGCCAGATAAGAGAGCGAGCCAGACAAGAGAGCAAGCGAGCGAGCCAGATATGAGAGCAAGCGAACCAGCCAGATATGATAGCGAGCAAGCCAGATAAGAGAGCGAGCAAGACAAGAGAGAAAGCGAGCTAGCCAAATATGAGAGCAAGCGAGCGAGCCAGATATGAGAGCGAGCGAGCCAGATATGCGAGCGAGCCAGATAAGAGAGCGAGCCAGACAAGAGAGCAAGCGAGCGAGCCAGATATGAGAACAAGCGAGCGAGCCAGATATGAGAGCAAGTGAGCGAGCCAGATATGAGAGCAAGCGAGCAAGCCAGATATGAGAGCAAGCGAGCAAGCCAGATATAAGAGCGAGCGAGCCAGACATGAGAGCGAGCGAGACAGATATGCGAGCGAGCGAGCCAGATAAGAGAGCGAGCCAGACAAGAGAGCAAGCGAGCGAGCCAGATGTGAGAGCAAGGGAGCCAGATATGCGAGCGAGCGAGCCAGATAAGAGAGCGAGCCAGACAAGAGAGCAAGCGAGCGAGCCAGATATGAGAGCGAGCTAGCAAGGCAGATATAAGAGCGAGCCAGATAAGAAAGCGAGCCAGACAAGAGAGCAAGCGAGCCAGATATGAGAGCAAGGGAGCCAGCTAGATGTGAGAGCGAGCGAGCCAGGTATGAGAGCGAGCCAGATAAGAGAGCGAGCCAGACAAGAGAGCAAGCGAGAAAGCCAGATATGAGAGCGAGCGAGCCAGACATGAGAGCAAGCGAGCGAGCCAGATATGAGAGCGAGCGAGCCAGATAAGAGACCAAGCCAGACAAGAGAGCAAGCGTGCGAGCCAGATATGCTAGCGAGCTAGCCAGATAAGAGAGCGAGCCAGACAAGAGAGCAAGCGAGCGAACCAGATATGAGAGCAAGCGAGCCAGCCAGATATGAGAGCGAGCGAGCCAGATAAGAGAGCGAGCAAGACAAGAGAGAGAGAGAGCTAGCCAGATATGAGAGCAAGCGAGTGAGCCAGATTTGAGAGCGAGCCAGATATGCGAGCGAGCCAGATAAGAGAGCGAGCCAGACAAGAGAGCAAGCGAGCGAGCCAGATATGAGAGCAAGCGAGCAAGCCAGATATGAGAGCAAGCGAGCGAGCCAGATTTGAGAGCGAGCGAGCCAGATATGCGAGCGAGCCATAAAAGAGAGCGAGACAGACAAGAGAGCAAGCGAGCGAGCCAGATATGAGAGCAAGCGAGCCAGCCAGAAATGAGAGCAAGCGAGCCAGCCAGATGTGAGAGCGAGCGAGCCAGATATGCGAGCAAGCCAGATAAGAGAGCGAGCCAGACAAGAGAGCAAGCGAGAAAGCCAGATATGAGAGCGAGCGAGCCAGACATGAGAGCAAGCGAGCGAGCCAGATATGAGAGCGAGCGAGCCAGATAAGAGACCAAGCCAGACAAGAGAGCAAGCGTGCGAGCCAGATATGCTAGCGAGCTAGCCAGATAAGAGAGCGAGCCAGACAAGAGAGCAAGCGAGCGAACCAGATATGAGAGCAAGCGAGCCAGCCAGATATGAGAGCGAGCGAGCCAGATAAGAGAGCGAGCAAGACAAGAGAGAGAGCGAGCTAGCCAGATATGAGAGCAAGCGAGTGAGCCAGATTTGAGAGCGAGCCAGATATGCGAGCGAGCCAGATAAGAGAGCGAGCCAGACAAGAGAGCAAGCGAGCGAGCCAGATATGAGAGCAAGCGAGCAAGCCAGATATGAGAGCAAGCGAGCGAGCCAGATTTGAGAGCGAGTGAGCCAGATATGCGAGCGAGCCATAAAAGAGAGCGAGACAGACAAGAGAGCAAGCGAGCGAGCCAGATATGAGAGCAAGCGAGCCAGCCAGAAATGAGAGCAAGCGAGCCAGCCAGATGTGAGAGCGAGCGAGCCAGATATGCGAGCAAGCCAGATAAGAGAGCGAGCCAGACAAGAGAGCAAGCGAGAAAGCCAGATATGAGAGTGAGCGAGCCAGACATGAGAGCAAGCGAGCGAGCAAGATATGAGAGCGATCGAGCAAGATAAGAGAGCAAGCGTGCGAGCCAGATATGCTAGCGAGCAAGCCAGATAAGAGAGCGAGCCAGACAAAAGAGCAAGCGAACGAACCAGATATGAAAGCAAGCGAGCGAGCCAGATGTGAGAGCGAGACAGATAAGAGAGCAAGCCAGACAAGAGAGCAAGCGTGCGAGCCAGATATGCGAGCGAGCCAGATAAGAGAGCGAGCCAGACAAGAGAGCAAGCGAGCGAGCCAGATATGAGAAAAAGCGAGCGAGCCAGATATGAGAGCAAGCGAGCAAGCCAGATATGAAAGCAAGCGAGCAAGCCAGATTTGAGAGCGAGCGAGCCAGATATGCGAGCGAGCCAGATAAGAGAGTGAGCCAGACAAGAGAGCAAGCGAGCGAGCCAGATATGAGAGTAAGCGAGCGAGCCAGATATGAGAGCAAGCGAGCAAGCCAGATATGAGAGCGAAGCGAGCCAGACATGAGAGCGAGCGAGCCAGATATGCGAGCAAGCGAGCCAGATAAGAGAGCGAGCCAGACAAGAGAGCAAGCGAGCGAGCCAGATGTGAGAGCAAGCTAGCCAGATATGCGAGCGAGCCATAAAAGAGAGCGAGACAGACAAGAGAGCAAGCGAGCGAGCCAGATATGAGAGCGAGCTAGCAAGGCAGATATAAGAGCGAGCCAGATATGCGAGCAAGCCAGATAAGAGAGCGAGCCAGACAAGAGAGCAAGCGAGAAAGCCAGATATGAGAGCGAGCGAGCCAGACATGAGAGCAAGCGAGCGAGCCAGATATGAAAGCGAGCGAGCCAGATAAGAGAGCAAGCCAGACAAGAGAGCAAGCGTGCGAGCCAGATATGCTAGCGAGCAAACCAGATAAGAGAGCGAGCCAGACAAGAGAGCAAGCGAGCGAGCCAGATATGAGAGCAAGCGAGCCAGCCAGATATAAGAGCGAGCGAGCCAGATAAGAGAGCGAGCAAGACAAGAGAGCAAGCGAGCTAGCCACATTTGAGAGCAAGCGAGCGAGCCAGATGTGAGAGCGAGCGAGCAAGATATGCGAGCGAGCCAGATAAGAGAGCGAGCCAGATAAGAGAGCGAGCCAGACAAGAGAGCAGCGAGCAAGCCAGATGTGAGAGAGAGCTAGCCAGATAAGAGAGCGAGCCAGATATGAGAGCAAGAGAGCCACATATGAGAGCAAGCGAGCTAGCCAGATATGAGAGCAAGCAAGCGAGCCAGATTTGAGAGTGAGCGCGCAAGATATGCGAGCGAGCCAGATAAGAGAGCGAGCCAGACAAGAGAGCAAGCGAGCGAGCCAGATATGAGAGCAAGCGAGCAAGCCAGATATGAGAGCGAGCGAGCCAGACATGAGACGGAGCGAATAAGATATGAGAGCGAGCGAACCAGATATGCGAGCGAGCCATAAAAGAGAGCGAGACAGACAAGAGAGCAAGCGAGCGAGCCAGATATGAGAGCAAGCTAGCAAGCCAGATATGAGAGCGAGCCAGATAAGAGAGCGAGCTAGACAAGAGAGCAAGCGAGCGAGCCAAATATGAGAGCAAGCGAGCCAGCTAGATGTGAGAGCGAGCGAGCCAGATATGTGAGCGAGCCAGATAAGAGAGCGAGCCAGACAAGAGAGCAAGCGAGCGAGCCAGATATGAGAGCAAGCGAGCGAGCCAGATATGAGAGCGAGCGAGCCAGATAAGAGAGCAAGCCAGACAAAAGAGCAAGCGTGCAAGCCAGATATGCTAGCGAGCAAGCCAGATAAGAGAGCGAGCCAGACAGGAGAGCAAGCGAGCGAGCCAGATATGAGAGCAATCGAACCAGCCAGATATGAGAGCGAGCGAGCCAGATATGCGAGCGAGCCAGATAAGAGAGCCAGCCAGACAAGAGAGCAAGCGAGCGAGCCAGATATGAGAACAAGCGAGCGAGCCAGATATGAGAGCAAGCGAGCAAGCCAGATATGAGAGCAAGCGAGCAAGCCAGACAAGAGAGCAAGCGTGCGAGCCAGATATGCTAGCGAGCAAACCAGATAAGAGAGCGAGCCAGACAAGAGAGCAAGCGAGCGAGCCAGATATGAGAGCAAGCGAGCCAGCCAGATTTAAGAGCGAGCGAGCCAGATAAGAGAGCGAGCAAGACAAGAGAGCAAGCGAGCTAGCCACATTTGAGAGCAAGCGAGCGAGCCAGAAGTGAGAGCGAGCGAGCAAGATATGCGAGCGAGCCAGATAAGAGAGCGAGCCAGACAAGAGAGCAGCGAGCAAGCCAGATGTGAGAGAGAGCTAGCCAGATAAGAGAGCGAGCCAGACAATTAAGCAAGCAAGCGAGCCAGATATGAGAGCAAGAGAGCCACATATGAGAGCAAGCGAGCTAGCCAGATATGAGAGCAAGCAAGCGAGCCAGATTTGAGAGTGAGCGCGCAAGATATGCGAGCGAGCCAGATAAGAGAGCGAGCCAGACAAGAGAGCAAGCGAGCGAGCCAGATATGAGAGCAAGCGAGCAAGCCAGATATGAGAGCGAGCGAGCCAGACATGAGACGGAGCGAATAAGATATGAGAGCGAGCGAACCAGATATGCGAGCGAGCCATAAAAGAGAGCGAGACAGACAAGAGAGCAAGCGAGCGAGCCAGATATGAGAGCAAGCTAGCAAGCCAGATATGAGAGCGAGCCAGATAAGAGAGCGAGCCAGACAAGAGAGCAAGCGAGCGAGCCAAATATGAGAGCAAGCGAGCCAGCTAGATGTGAGAGCGAGCGAGCCAGATATGTGAGCGAGCCAGATAAGAGAGCGAGCCAGACAAGAGAGCAAGCGAGCGAGCCAGATATGAGAGCAAGCGAGCGAGCCAGATATGAGAGCGAGCGAGCCAGATAAGAGAGCAAGCCAGACAAAAGAGCAAGCGTGCAAGCCAGATATGCTAGCGAGCAAGCCAGATAAGAGAGCGAGCCAGACAGGAGAGCAAGCGAGCGAGCCAGATATGAGAGCAAGCGAACCAGCCAGATATGAGAGCGAGCGAGCCAGATATGCGAGCGAGCCAGATAAGAGAGCGAGCCAGACAAGAGAGCAAGCGAGCGAGCCAGATATGAGAACAAGCGAGCGAGCCAGATATGAGAGCAAGCGAGCAAGCCAGATATGAGAGCAAGCGAGCAAGCCAGATATGAGAGCGAGCGAGCCAGACATGAGAGCGAGCGAGCCAGATATGCGAGCGAGCGAGCCAGATAAGAGAGCGAGCCAGACAAGAGAGCAAGCGAGCGAGCCAGATGTGAGAGCAAGGGAGCCAGATATGCGTGCGAGCGATAAAAGAGAGCGAGACAGACAAGAGAGCAAGCGAGCGAGCCAGATATGAGAGAGAGCTAGCAAGGCAGATATAAGAGCGAGCCAGATAAGAAAGCGAGCCAGACAAGAGAGCAAGCGAGCCAGATATGAGAGCAAGGGAGACAGCTAGATGTGAGAGCGAGCGAGCCAGGTATGAGAGCGAGCCAGATAAGAGAGCCAGCCAGACAAGAGAGCAAGCGAGAAAGCCAGATATGAGAGCGAGCGAGCCAGACATGAGAGCAAGCGAGCGAGCCAGATATGAGAGCGATCGAGCCAGATAAGAGAGCAAGCGTGCGAGACAGAAATGCTAGCGAGCAAGCCAGATAAGAGAGCGAGCCAGACAAAAGAGCAAGCGAGCGAGCCAGATATGAGAGCAAGCGAGCGAGCCAGATGTGAGAGCGAGACAGATAAGAGAGCAAGCCAGACAAGAGAGCAAGCGAGCGAGCCAGATATGAGAGTAAGCGAGCGAGCCAGATATGAGAGCAAGCGAGCAAGCCAGATATGAGAGCGAGCGAGCCAGACATGAGAGCGAGCGAGCCAGATATGCGAGCGAGCGAGCCAGATAAGAGAGCGAGCCAGACAAGAGAGCAAGCGAGCGAGCCAGATGTGAGAGGAAGCTAGCCAGATATGCGAGCGAGCCATAAAAGAGAGCGAGACAGACAAGAGAGCAAGCGAGCGAGCCAGATATGAGAGCGAGCTAGCAAGGCAGATATAAGAGCGAGCCAGATAAGAGAGCGAGCCAGACAGGAGAGCAAGCGAGCCAGATATGAGAGCGAGCCAGATAAGAGAGCGACCCAGACAAGAGAGCAAGCGAGCGAGCCAGATATGAGAGCCAGATATGAGAGCGAGCCAGATAAGAGAGCGACCCAGACAAGAGAGCAAGCGAGCGAGCCAGATATGAGAGCAAGCGAGCGAGCCGGATATGAGAGCAAGCGAGCGAGCCAGATATGAGAGCGATCGAGCCAGATAAGAGAGCAAGCGAGCGAGCCAGATATGAGAGCAAGCGAGCGAGCCAGACATGAGAGCAAGCGAGCGAGCCAGATATGAGAGCGATCGAGCAAGATAAGAGAGCGAGCCAGACAAGAGAGCAAGTGAGCGAGCCAGATATGAGAGCAAGCGAGCGAGCCAGATGTGAGAGCGAGACAGATAAGAGAGCAAGCCAGACAAGAGAGCAAGCGTGCGAGCCAGATATGCTAGCGAGCAAGCCAGATAAGAGAGCGAGCAAGACAAGAGAGCAAGCGAGCGAGCCAGATATGAGAGCAATCGAACCAGCCAGATATGAGAGCGAGCGAGCCAGATATGAGAGCGAGCAAGACAAGAGAGAAAGCGAGCTAGCCAAATATGAGAGCAAGCGAGCGAGCCAGATATGAGAGCAAGCGAGCGAGCCAGATATGAGAGCAAGCGAGCAAGCCAGATATGAGAGCAAGCGAGCAAGCCAGATTTGAGAGCGAGCGAGCCAGATATGCGAGCGAGCCAGAGAAGAGAGCGAGCCAGACAAGAGAGCAAGCGAGCGAGCCAGATATGAGAAAAAGCGAGCGAGCCAGATATGAGAGCAAGCGAGCGAGCCAGATATGAGAGCAAGCGAGCAAGCCAGATATGAAAGCAAGCGAGCAAGCCAGATTTGAGAGCGAGCGAGCCAGATATGCGAGCGAGCCAGATAAGAGAGTGAGCCAGACAAGAGAGCAAGCGAGCGAGCCAGATATGAGAGTAAGCGAGCGAGCCAGATATGAGAGCAAGCGAGCAAGCCAGATATGAGAGCGAAGCGAGCCAGACATGAGAGCGAGCGAGCCAGATATGCGAGCGAGCGAGCCAGATAAGAGAGCGAGCCAGACAAGAGAGCAAGCGAGCGAGCCAGATGTGAGAGCAAGCTAGCCAGATATGCGAGCGAGCCATAAAAGAGAGCGAGACAGACAAGAGAGCAAGCGAGCGAGCCAGATATGAGAGCGAGCTAGCAAGGCAGATATAAGAGCGAGCCAGATATGCGAGCAAGCCAGATAAGAGAGCGAGCCAGACAAGAGAGCAAGCGAGAAAGCCAGATATGAGAGCGAGCGAGCCAGACATGAGAGCAAGCGAGCGAGCCAGATATGAAAGCGAGCAAGCCAGATAAGAGAGCAAGCCAGACAAGAGAGCAAGCGAGCGAGCCAGATATGAGAGCAAGCGAGCCAGATATGAGAGCAAGGGAGACAGCTAGATGTGAGAGCGAGCGAGCCAGGTATGAGAGCGAGCCAGATAAGAGAGCGAGCCAGACAAGAGAGCAAGCGAGAAAGCCAGATATGAGAGCGAGCGAGCCAGACATGAGAGCAAGCGAGCGAGCCAGATATGAGAGCGATCGAGCCAGATAAGAGAGCAAGCGTGCGAGCCAGATATGCTAGCGAGCAAGCCAGATAAGAGAGCGAGCCAGACAAAAGAGCAAGCGAGCGAGCCAGATATGAGGGCAAGCGAGCGAGCCAGATGTGAGAGCGAGACAGATAAGAGAGCAAGCCAGACAAGAGAGCAAGCGAGCGAGCCAGATATGAGAGTAAGCGAGCGAGCCAGATATGAGAGCAAGCGAGCAAGCCAGATATGAGAGCGAGCGAGCCAGACATGAGAGCGAGCGAGCCAGATATGCGAGCGAGCGAGCCAGATAAGAGAGCGAGCCAGACAAGAGAGCAAGCGAGCGAGCCAGATGTGAGAGCAAGCTAGCCAGATATGCGAGCGAGCCATAAAAGAGAGCGAGACAGACAAGAGAGCAAGCGAGCGAGCCAGATATGAGAGCGAGCTAGCAAGGCAGATATAAGAGCGAGCCAGATAAGAGAGCGAGCCAGACAGGAGAGCAAGCGATCCAGATATGAGAGCGAGCCAGATAAGAGAGCGACCCAGACAAGAGAGCAAGCGAGCGAGCCAGATATGAGAGCAAGCGAGCGAGCCGGATATGAGAGCAAGCGAGCGAGCCAGATATGAGAGCGATCGAGCCAGATAAGAGAGCAAGCGAGCGAGCCAGATATGAGAGCAAGCGAACGAGCCAGACATGAGAGCAAGCGAGCGAGCCAGATATGAGAGCGATCGAGCCAGATAAGAGAGCAAGCGTGCGAGCCAGATATGCTAGCGAGCAAGCCAGATAAGAGAGCGAGCCAGACAAGAGAGCAAGTGAGCGAGCCAGATATGAGAGCAAGCGAGCGAGCCGGATGTGAGAGCGAGACAGATAAGAGAGCAAGCCAGACAAGAGAGCAAGCGTGCGAGCCAGATATGCTAGCGAGCAAGCCAGATAAGAGAGCGAGCCAGACAAGAGAGCAAGCGAGCGAGCCAGATATGAGAGCAATCGAACCAGCCAGATATGAGAACGAGCGAGCCAGATATGAGAGCGAGCAAGACAAGAGAGAAAGCGAGCTAGCCAAATATGAGAGCAAGCGAGCGAGCCAGATATGAGAGCAAGCGAGCGCGCCAGATATGAGAGCAAGCGAGCAAGCCAGATATGAGAGCAAGCGAGCAAGCCAGATTTGAGAGCGAGCGAGCCAGATATGCGAACGAGCCAGAGAAGAGAGCGAGCCAGACAAGAGAGCAAGCGAGCGAGCCAGATATGAGAAAAAGCGAGCGAGCCAGATATGAGAGCAAGCGAGCGAGCCAGATATGAGAGCAAGCGAGCAAGCCAGATATGAGAGCAAGCGAGCAAGCCAGATTTGAGAGCGAGCGAGCCAGATATGCGAGCGAGCCAGATAAGAGAGTGAGCCAGACAAGAAAGCAAGCGAGCGAGCCAGATATGAGAGTAAGCAAGCGAGCCAGATATGAGAGCAAGCGAGCAAGCCAGATATGAGAGCGAAGCGAGCCAGACATGAGAGCGAGCGAGCCAGATATGCGAGCGAGCGAGCCAGATAAGAGAGCGAGCCAGACAAGAGAGCAAGCGAGCGAGCCAGATGTGAGAGCAAGCTAGCCAGATATGCGAGCGAGCCATAAAAGAGAGCGAGACAGACAAGAGAGCAAGCGAGCGAGCCAGATATGAGAGCGAGCTAGCAAGGCAGATATAAGAGCGAGCCAGATAAGAGAGCAAGCCAGACAAGAGAGCAAGCGAGCCAGATATGAGAGCAAGCGAGCCAGCTAGATGTGAGAGCGAGCGAGCCAGGTATGCGAGCGAGCCAGATAAGAGAGCGAGCCAGACAAGAGAGCAAGCGAGAAAGCCAGATATGAGAGCGAGCCAGACATGAGAGCAAGTGAGCGAGCCAGATATGAGAGCGAGCGAGCCAGATAAGAGAGCAAGCCAGACAAGAGAGCAAGCGTGCGAGCCAGATATGCTAGCGAGCAAGCCAGATAAGAGAGCGAGCCAGACAAGAGAGCAAGCGAGCGAGCCAGATATGAGAGCAAGCGAGCCAGCCAGATATGAGAGCGAGCGAGCCAGATAAGAGAGCGAGCAAGACAAGAGAGCAAGCGAGCTAGCCAGATATGAGAGCAAGCGAGCGAGCCAGATTTGAGAGCGAGCGAGCAAGATATGCGAGCGAGCCAGTTAAGAGAGCGAGCCAGACAAGAGAGCAAGCGAGCGAGCCAGATATGAGAGCAAGCGAGCGAGCCGAATATGAGAGCAAGCGAGCAAGCCAGATATGAGAGTGAGCTAGCAAGCCAGATATGAGAGCAAGCGAGCGAGCCAGTTATGCAAACGAGCCATAAAAGAGAGTGAGACAGACAAGAGAGCAAGCGAGCGAGCCAGATATGAGAGCAAGCGAGCCAGCCAGAAATTAGAGCAAGCGAGCCAGCCAGATGTGAGAGCGAGCGCTCCAGATATGCGAGCGAGCCAGATATGCGAGCGAGCCAGATAAGAGAGCGAGCCAGACAAGAGAGCAAGCGAGAAAGCCAGATATGAGAGCGAGCGAACCAGACATGAGAGCAAGTGAGCGAGCCAGATATGAAAGCGAGCGAGCCAGATAAGAGAGCAAGCGAGCCAGCCAGATATAACAGCGAGCGAGCCAGATAAGAGAGCGAGCAAGACAAGAGAGCAAGCGAGCTAGCCACATTTGAGAGCAAGCGAGCGAGCCAGATGTGAGAGCGAGCGAGCAAGATATGCGAGCGAGCCAGATAAGAGAGCGAGCCAGACAAGAGAGCAGCGAGCAAGCCAGATGTGAGAGAGAGCTAGCCAGATAAGAGAGCGAGCCAGACAATTAAGCAAGCAAGCGAGCCAGATATGAGAGCAAGAGAGCCACATATGAGAGCAAGCGAGCTAGCCAGATATGAGAGCAAGCAAGCGAGCCAGATTTGAGAGTGAGCGCGCAAGATATGCGAGCGAGCCAGATAAGAGAGCGAGCCAGACAAGAGAGCAAGCGAGCGAGCCAGATATGAGAGCAAGCGAGCAAGCCAGATATGAGAGCGAGCGAGCCAGACATGAGACGGAGCGAGTAAGATATGAGAGCGAGCGAACCAGATATTCGAGCGAGCCATAAAAGAGAGCGAGACAGACAAGAGAGCAAGCGAGCGAGCCAGATATGAGAGCAAGCTAGCAAGCCAGATATGAGAGCGAGCCAGATAAGAGAGCGAGCCAGACAAGAGAGCAAGCGAGCGAGCCAAATATGAGAGCAAGCGAGCCAGCTAGATGTGAGAGCGAGCGAGCCAGATATGTGAGCGAGCCAGATAAGAGAGCGAGCCAGACAAGAGAGCAAGCGAGCGAGCCAGATATGAGAGCAAGCGAGCGAGCCAGATATGAGAGCGAGCGAGCCAGATAAGAGAGCAAGCCAGACAAAAGAGCAAGCGTGCAAGCCAGATATGCTAGCGAGCAAGCCAGATAAGAGAGCGAGCCAGACAGGAGAGCAAGCGAGCGAGCCAGATATGAGAGCAAGCGAACCAGCCAGATATGAGAGCGAGCGAGCCAGATATGCGAGCGAGCCAGATAAGAGAGCGAGCCAGACAAGAGAGCAAGCGAGCGAGCCAGATATGAGAACAAGCGAGCGAGCCAGATATGAGAGCAAGCGAGCAAGCCAGATATGAGAGCAAGCGAGCAAGCCAGATATGAGAGCGAGCGAGCCAGACATGAGAGCGAGCGAGCCAGATATGCGAGCGAGCGAGCCAGATAAGAGAGCGAGCCAGACAAGAGAGCAAGCGAGCGAGCCAGATGTGAGAGCAAGGGAGCCAGATATGCGTGCGAGCGATAAAAGAGAGCGAGACAGACAAGAGAGCAAGCGAGCGAGCCAGATATGAGAGAGAGCTAGCAAGGCAGATATAAGAGCGAGCCAGATAAGAAAGCGAGCCAGACAAGAGAGCAAGCGAGCCAGATATGAGAGCAAGGGAGACAGCTAGATGTGAGAGCGAGCGAGCCAGGTATGAGAGCGAGCCAGATAAGAGAGCCAGCCAGACAAGAGAGCAAGCGAGAAAGCCAGATATGAGAGCGAGCGAGCCAGACATGAGAGCAAGCGAGCGAGCCAGATATGAGAGCGATCGAGCCAGATAAGAGAGCAAGCGTGCGAGACAGAAATGCTAGCGAGCAAGCCAGATAAGAGAGCGAGCCAGACAAAAGAGCAAGCGAGCGAGCCAGATATGAGAGCAAGCGAGCGAGCCAGATGTGAGAGCGAGACAGATAAGAGAGCAAGCCAGACAAGAGAGCAAGCGAGCGAGCCAGATATGAGAGTAAGCGAGCGAGCCAGATATGAGAGCAAGCGAGCAAGCCAGATATGAGAGCGAGCGAGCCAGACATGAGAGCGAGCGAGCCAGATATGCGAGCGAGCGAGCCAGATAAGAGAGCGAGCCAGACAAGAGAGCAAGCGAGCGAGCCAGATGTGAGAGGAAGCTAGCCAGATATGCGAGCGAGCCATAAAAGAGAGCGAGACAGACAAGAGAGCAAGCGAGCGAGCCAGATATGAGAGCGAGCTAGCAAGGCAGATATAAGAGCGAGCCAGATAAGAGAGCGAGCCAGACAGGAGAGCAAGCGAGCCAGATATGAGAGCGAGCCAGATAAGAGAGCGACCCAGACAAGAGAGCAAGCGAGCGAGCCAGATATGAGAGCCAGATATGAGAGCGAGCCAGATAAGAGAGCGACCCAGACAAGAGAGCAAGCGAGCGAGCCAGATATGAGAGCAAGCGAGCGAGCCGGATATGAGAGCAAGCGAGCGAGCCAGATATGAGAGCGATCGAGCCAGATAAGAGAGCAAGCGAGCGAGCCAGATATGAGAGCAAGCGAGCGAGCCAGACATGAGAGCAAGCGAGCGAGCCAGATATGAGAGCGATCGAGCCAGATAAGAGAGCGAGCCAGACAAGAGAGCAAGTGAGCGAGCCAGATATGAGAGCAAGCGAGCGAGCCAGATGTGAGAGCGAGACAGATAAGAGAGCAAGCCAGACAAGAGAGCAAGCGTGCGAGCCAGATATGCTAGCGAGCAAGCCAGATAAGAGAGCGAGCAAGACAAGAGAGCAAGCGAGCGAGCCAGATATGAGAGCAATCGAACCAGCCAGATATGAGAGCGAGCGAGCCAGATATGAGAGCGAGCAAGACAAGAGAGAAAGCGAGCTAGCCAAATATGAGAGCAAGCGAGCGAGCCAGATATGAGAGCAAGCGAGCGAGCCAGATATGAGAGCAAGCGAGCAAGCCAGATATGAGAGCAAGCGAGCAAGCCAGATTTGAGAGCGAGCGAGCCAGATATGCGAGCGAGCCAGAGAAGAGAGCGAGCCAGACAAGAGAGCAAGCGAGCGAGCCAGATATGAGAAAAAGCGAGCGAGCCAGATATGAGAGCAAGCGAGCGAGCCAGATATGAGAGCAAGCGAGCAAGCCAGATATGAAAGCAAGCGAGCAAGCCAGATTTGAGAGCGAGCGAGCCAGATATGCGAGCGAGCCAGATAAGAGAGTGAGCCAGACAAGAGAGCAAGCGAGCGAGCCAGATATGAGAGTAAGCGAGCGAGCCAGATATGAGAGCAAGCGAGCAAGCCAGATATGAGAGCGAAGCGAGCCAGACATGAGAGCGAGCGAGCCAGATATGCGAGCGAGCGAGCCAGATAAGAGAGCGAGCCAGACAAGAGAGCAAGCGAGCGAGCCAGATGTGAGAGCAAGCTAGCCAGATATGCGAGCGAGCCATAAAAGAGAGCGAGACAGACAAGAGAGCAAGCGAGCGAGCCAGATATGAGAGCGAGCTAGCAAGGCAGATATAAGAGCGAGCCAGATATGCGAGCAAGCCAGATAAGAGAGCGAGCCAGACAAGAGAGCAAGCGAGAAAGCCAGATATGAGAGCGAGCGAGCCAGACATGAGAGCAAGCGAGCGAGCCAGATATGAAAGCGAGCAAGCCAGATAAGAGAGCAAGCCAGACAAGAGAGCAAGCGAGCGAGCCAGATATGAGAGCAAGCGAGCCAGATATGAGAGCAAGGGAGACAGCTAGATGTGAGAGCGAGCGAGCCAGGTATGAGAGCGAGCCAGATAAGAGAGCGAGCCAGACAAGAGAGCAAGCGAGAAAGCCAGATATGAGAGCGAGCGAGCCAGACATGAGAGCAAGCGAGCGAGCCAGATATGAGAGCGATCGAGCCAGATAAGAGAGCAAGCGTGCGAGCCAGATATGCTAGCGAGCAAGCCAGATAAGAGAGCGAGCCAGACAAAAGAGCAAGCGAGCGAGCCAGATATGAGGGCAAGCGAGCGAGCCAGATGTGAGAGCGAGACAGATAAGAGAGCAAGCCAGACAAGAGAGCAAGCGAGCGAGCCAGATATGAGAGTAAGCGAGCGAGCCAGATATGAGAGCAAGCGAGCAAGCCAGATATGAGAGCGAGCGAGCCAGACATGAGAGCGAGCGAGCCAGATATGCGAGCGAGCGAGCCAGATAAGAGAGCGAGCCAGACAAGAGAGCAAGCGAGCGAGCCAGATGTGAGAGCAAGCTAGCCAGATATGCGAGCGAGCCATAAAAGAGAGCGAGACAGACAAGAGAGCAAGCGAGCGAGCCAGATATGAGAGCGAGCTAGCAAGGCAGATATAAGATCGAGCCAGATAAGAGAGCGAGCCAGACAGGAGAGCAAGCGATCCAGATATGAGAGCGAGCCAGATAAGAGAGCGACCCAGACAAGAGAGCAAGCGAGCGAGCCAGATATGAGAGCAAGCGAGCGAGCCGGATATGAGAGCAAGCGAGCGAGCCAGATATGAGAGCGATCGAGCCAGATAAGAGAGCAAGCGAGCGAGCCAGATATGAGAGCAAGCGAACGAGCCAGACATGAGAGCAAGCGAGCGAGCCAGATATGAGAGCGATCGAGCCAGATAAGAGAGCAAGCGTGCGAGCCAGATATGCTAGCGAGCAAGCCAGATAAGAGAGCGAGCCAGACAAGAGAGCAAGTGAGCGAGCCAGATATGAGAGCAAGCGAGCGAGCCGGATGTGAGAGCGAGACAGATAAGAGAGCAAGCCAGACAAGAGAGCAAGCGTGCGAGCCAGATATGCTAGCGAGCAAGCCAGATAAGAGAGCGAGCCAGACAAGAGAGCAAGCGAGCGAGCCAGATATGAGAGCAATCGAACCAGCCAGATATGAGAACGAGCGAGCCAGATATGAGAGCGAGCAAGACAAGAGAGAAAGCGAGCTAGCCAAATATGAGAGCAAGCGAGCGAGCCAGATATGAGAGCAAGCGAGCGCGCCAGATATGAGAGCAAGCGAGCAAGCCAGATATGAGAGCAAGCGAGCAAGCCAGATTTGAGAGCGAGCGAGCCAGATATGCGAACGAGCCAGAGAAGAGAGCGAGCCAGACAAGAGAGCAAGCGAGCGAGCCAGATATGAGAAAAAGCGAGCGAGCCAGATATGAGAGCAAGCGAGCGAGCCAGATATGAGAGCAAGCGAGCAAGCCAGATATGAGAGCAAGCGAGCAAGCCAGATTTGAGAGCGAGCGAGCCAGATATGCGAGCGAGCCAGATAAGAGAGTGAGCCAGACAAGAGAGCAAGCGAGCGAGCCAGATATGAGAGTAAGCGAGCGAGCCAGATATGAGAGCAAGCGAGCAAGCCAGATATGAGAGCGAAGCGAGCCAGACATGAGAGCGAGCGAGCCAGATATGCGAGCGAGCGAGCCAGATAAGAGAGCGAGCCAGACAAGAGAGCAAGCGAGCGAGCCAGATGTGAGAGCAAGCTAGCCAGATATGCGAGCGAGCCATAAAAGAGAGCGAGACAGACAAGAGAGCAAGCGAGCGAGCCAGATATGAGAGCGAGCTAGCAAGGCAGATATAAGAGCGAGCCAGATAAGAGAGCAAGCCAGACAAGAGAGCAAGCGAGCCAGATATGAGAGCAAGCGAGCCAGCTAGATGTGAGAGCGAGCGAGCCAGGTATGCGAGCGAGCCAGATAAGAGAGCGAGCCAGACAAGAGAGCAAGCGAGAAAGCCAGATATGAGAGCGAGCCAGACATGAGAGCAAGTGAGCGAGCCAGATATGAGAGCGAGCGAGCCAGATAAGAGAGCAAGCCAGACAAGAGAGCAAGCGTGCGAGCCAGATATGCTAGCGAGCAAGCCAGATAAGAGAGCGAGCCAGACAAGAGAGCAAGCGAGCGAGCCAGATATGAGAGCAAGCGAGCCAGCCAGATATGAGAGCGAGCGAGCCAGATAAGAGAGCGAGCAAGACAAGAGAGCAAGCGAGCTAGCCAGATATGAGAGCAAGCGAGCGAGCCAGATTTGAGAGCGAGCGAGCAAGATATGCGAGCGAGCCAGTTAAGAAAGCGAGCCAGACAAGAGAGCAAGCGAGCGAGCCAGATAT
The DNA here is from genome assembly GCF_029499605.1 of Hyla sarda. NCBI lineage: Eukaryota > Metazoa > Chordata > Amphibia > Anura > Hylidae > Hyla > Hyla sarda. The sequence goes on along the minus strand of NW_026608872.1, from coordinate 37,003 downwards.
GAGAGCAAGCGAGCGAGCCGAATATGAGAGCAAGCGAGCAAGCCAGATATGAGAGTGAGCTAGCAAGCCAGATATGAGAGCAAGCGAGCGAGCCAGTTATGCAAACGAGCCATAAAAGAGAGTGAGACAGACAAGAGAGCAAGCGAGCGAGCCAGATATGAGAGCAAGCGAGCCAGCCAGAAATTAGAGCAAGCGAGCCAGCCAGATGTGAGAGCGAGCGCTCCAGATATGCGAGCGAGCCAGATATGCGAGCGAGCCAGATAAGAGAGCGAGCCAGACAAGAGAGCAAGCGAGAAAGCCAGATATGAGAGCGAGCGAACCAGACATGAGAGCAAGTGAGCGAGCCAGATATGAAAGCGAGCGAGCCAGATAAGAGAGCAAGCGAGCCAGCCAGATATAACAGCGAGCGAGCCAGATAAGAGAGCGAGCAAGACAAGAGAGCAAGCGAGCTAGCCACATTTGAGAGCAAGCGAGCGAGCCAGATGTGAGAGCGAGCGAGCAAGATATGCGAGCGAGCCAGATAAGAGAGCGAGCCAGACAAGAGAGCAGCGAGCAAGCCAGATGTGAGAGAGAGCTAGCCAGATAAGAGAGCGAGCCAGACAATTAAGCAAGCAAGCGAGCCAGATATGAGAGCAAGAGAGCCACATATGAGAGCAAGCGAGCTAGCCAGATATGAGAGCAAGCAAGCGAGCCAGATTTGAGAGTGAGCGCGCAAGATATGCGAGCGAGCCAGATAAGAGAGCGAGCCAGACAAGAGAGCAAGCGAGCGAGCCAGATATGAGAGCAAGCGAGCAAGCCAGATATGAGAGCGAGCGAGCCAGACATGAGACGGAGCGAGTAAGATATGAGAGCGAGCGAACCAGATATTCGAGCGAGCCATAAAAGAGAGCGAGACAGACAAGAGAGCAAGGGAGCGAGCCAGATATGAGAGCAAGCTAGCAAGCCAGATATGAGAGCGAGCCAGATAAGAGAGCGAGCCAGACAAGAGAGCAACCGAACGAGCCAAATATGAGAGCAAGCGAGCCAGCTAGATGTGAGAGCGAGCGAGCCAGATATGTGAGCGAGCCAGATAAGAGAGCGAGCCAGACAAGAGAGCAAGCGAGCGAGCCAGATATGAGAGCAAGCGAGCGAGCCAGATATGAGAGCGAGCGAGCCAGATAAGAGAGCAAGCCAGACAAAAGAGCAAGCGTGCAAGCCAGATATGCTAGCGAGCAAGCCAGATAAGAGAGCGAGCCAGACAGGAGAGCAAGCGAGCGAGCCAGATATGAGAGCAAGCGAACCAGCCAGATATGAGAGCGAGCGAGCCAGATATGCGAGCGAGCCAGATAAGAGAGCGAGCCAGACAAGAGAGCAAGCGAGCGAGCCAGATATGAGAACAAGCGAGCGAGCCAGATATGAGAGCAAGCGAGCAAGCCAGATATGAGAGCAAGCGAGCAAGCCAGATATGAGAGCGAGCGAGCCAGACATGAGAGCGAGCGAGCCAGATATGCGAGCGAGCGAGCCAGATAAGAGAGCGAGCCAGACAAGAGAGCAAGCGAGCGAGCCAGATTTGAGAGCATGGGAGCCAGATATGCGTGCGAGCGATAAAAGAGAGCGAGCCAGACAAGAGAGCAAGCGAGCGAGCCAGATATGAGAGCAAGCAAACCAGCCAGATATGAGAGCGAGCGAGCCAGATATGAGAGCGAGCAAGACAAGAGAGCAAGCGAGCTAGCCAGATATGAGAGCAAGCGAGCGAGCCAGATTTGAGAGCAGCGAGCCAGATATGCGAGCGAGCCAGATAAGAGAGCGAGCCAGACAAGAGAGCAAGCGAGCGAGCCAGATATGAGAAAAAGTGAGCGAGCCAGATATGAGAGCAAGCGAGCGAGCCAGATATGAGAGCAAGCGAGCAAGCCAGATATGAGAGCAAGCGAGCGAGCCAGATTTGAGAGCGAGCGAGCTAGATATGCGAGCGAGCCAGATAAGAGAATGAGCCAGACAAGAGAGCAAGCGAGCGAGCCAGATATGAGAGTAAGCGAGCGAGCCAGATATGAGAGCAAGCGAGCAAGCCAGATATGAGAGCGAAGCGAGCCAGACATGAGAGCGAGCGAGCCAGATATGCGAGCGAGCCAGATAAGAGAGCGAACCAGACAAGAGAGCAAGCGAGCGAGCCAGATGTGAGAGCAAGCTAGCCAGATATGCGAGCGAGCCATAAAAGAGAGCGAGACAGACAAGAGAGCAAGCGAGCGAGCCAGATATGAGAGTGAGCTAGCAAGGCAGATATAAGAGCGAGCCAGATAAGAGAGCGAGCCAGACAAGAGAGCAAGCGAGCCAGATATGAGAGCAAGCGAGCCAGCTAGATGTGAGAGCGAGCGAGCCAGGTATGCGAGCGAGCCAGATAAGAGAGCGAGCCAGACAAGAGAGCAAGCGAGAAAGCCAGATATGAGAGCGAGCCAGACATGAGAGCAAGCGAGCCAGCCAGACAAGAGAGCAAGCGAGCGAGCCAGATATGAGAGCGAGCTAGCAAGGCAGATATAAGAGCGAGCCAGATAAGAGAGCGAGCCAGACAAGAGAGCAAGCGAGCCAGACATGAGAGCAAGCGAGCCAGCTAGATGTGAAAGCGAGCGAGCCAGGTATGCGAGCGAGCCAGATAAGAGAGCGAGCCAGACAAGAGAGCAAGCGGGAAAGCCAGATATGAGAGCGAGCCAGACATGAGAGCAAGCGAGCGAGCCAGATATGAGAGCGAGCGAGCCAGATAAGAGAGCGAGCAAGACAAGAGAGCAAGCGAGCTAGCCAGATATGAGAGCAAGCGAGCGTGCCAGATTTGAGAGCGAGCGAGCCAGATATGCGAGCGAGCCAGATAAGAGAGCGAGCCAGACAAGAGAGCAAGCGAGCGAGTCAGATATGAGAGCAAGCGAGCCAGCCAGAAATGAGAGCAAGCGAGCCAGCCAGATGTGAGAGCGAGCGAGCCAGATATGCGAGCGAGCCAGATATGCGAGCAAGCCAGATAAGAGAGCGAGCCAGACAAGAGAGCAAGCGAGAAAGCCAGATATGAGAGCGAGCGAGCCAGACATGAGAGCAAGCGAGCGAGCCAGATATGAAAGCGAGCAAGCCAGATAAGAGAGCAAGCCAGACAAGAGAGCAAGCGTGCGAGCCAGATATGCTAGCGAGCAAACCAGATAAGAGAGCGAGCCAGACAAGAGAGCAAGCGAGCGAGCCAGATATGAGAGCAAGCGAGCCAGCCAGATATAAGAGCGAGCGAGCCAGATAAGAGAGCGAGCAAGACAAGAGAGCAAGCGAGCTAGCCATATTTGAGAGCAAGCGAGCGAGCCAGATGTGAGAGCGAGCGAGCAAGATATGCGAGCGAGCCAGATAAGAGAGCGAGCCAGACAAGAGAGCAGCGAGCAAGCCAGATGTGAGAGAGAGCTAGCCAAATAAGAGAGCGAGCCAGACAATTAAGCAAGCAAGCGAGCCAGATATGAGAGCAAGAGAGCCACATATGAGAGCAAGCGAGCTAGCCAGATATGAGAGCAAGCAAGCGAGCCAGATTTGAGAGTGAGCGCGCAAGATATGCGAGCGAGCCAGATAAGAGAGCGAGCCAGACAAGAGAGCAAGCGAGCGAGCCAGATATGAGAGCAAGCGAGCAAGCCAGATATGAGAGCGAGCGAGCCAGACATGAGACGGAGCGAATAAGATATGAGAGCGAGCGAACCAGATATGCGAGCGAGCCATAAAAGAGAGCGAGACAGACAAGAGAGCAAGCGAGCGAGCCAGATATGAGAGCAAGCTAGCAAGCCAGATATGAGAGCGAGCCAGATAAGAGAGCGAGCCAGACAAGAGAGCAAGCGAGCGAGCCAAATATGAGAGCAAGCGAGCCAGCTAGATGTGAGAGCGAGCGAGCCAGATATGTGAGCGAGCCAGATATGAGAGCGAGCCAGACAAGAGAGCAAGCGAGCGAGCCAGATATGAGAGCAAGCGAGCGAGCCAGATATGAGAGCGAGCGAGCCAGATAAGAGAGCAAGCCAGACAAAAGAGCAAGCGTGCAAGCCAGATATGCTAGCGAGCAAGCCAGATAAGAGAGCGAGCCAGACAGGAGAGCAAGCGAGCGAGCCAGATATGAGAGCAAGCGAACCAGCCAGATATGAGAGCGAGCGAGCCAGATATGCGAGCGAGCCAGATAAGAGAGCGAGCCAGACAAGAGAGCAAGCGAGCGAGCCAGATATTAGAACAAGCGAGCGAGCCAGATATGAGAGCAAGCGAGCAAGCCAGATATGAGAGCAAGCGAGCAAGCCAGATATGAGAGCGAGCGAGCCAGACATGAGAGCGAGCGAGCCAGATATGCGAGCGAGCGAGCCAGATAAGAGAGCGAGCCAGACAAGAGAGCAAGCGAGCGAGCCAGATGTGAGAGCAAGGGAGCCAGATATGCGTGCGAGCGATAAAAGAGAGCGAGACAGACAAGAGAGCAAGCGAGCGAGCCAGATATGAGAGCGAGCTAGCAAGGCAGATATAAGAGCGAGCCAGATAAGAAAGCGAGCCAGACAAGAGAGCAAGCGAGCCAGATATGACAGCAAGGGAGACAGCTAGATGTGAGAGCGAGCGAGCCAGGTATGAGAGCGAGCCAGATAAGAGAGCCAGCCAGACAAGAGAGCAAGCGAGAAAGCCAGATATGAGAGCGAGCGAGCCAGACATGAGAGCAAGCGAGCGAGCCAGATATAAGAGCGATCGAGCCAGATAAAAGAGCAAGCGTGCGAGCCAGAAATGCTAGCGAGCAAGCCAGATAAGAGAGCGAGCCAGACAAAAGAGCAAGCGAGCCAGATATGAGAGCAAGCGAGCGAGCCAGATGTGAGAGCGAGACAGATAAGAGAGCAAGCCAGAAAAGAGAGCAAGCGAGCGAGCCAGATATGAGAGTAAGCGAGCGAGCCAGATATGAGAGCAAGCGAGCAAGCCAGATATGAGAGCAAGCGAGCGAGCCAGATTTGAGAGCGAGCGAGCTAGATATGCGAGCGAGCCAGATAAGAGAATGAGCCAGACAAGAGAGCAAGCGAGCGAGCCAGATATGAGAGTAAGCGAGCGAGCCAGATATGAGAGCAAGCGAGCAAGCCAGATATGAGAGCGAAGCGAGCCAGACATGAGAGCGAGCGAGCCAGATATGCGAGCGAGCCAGATAAGAGAGCGAACCAGACAAGAGAGCAAGCGAGCGAGCCAGATGTGGGAGCAAGCTAGCCAGATATGCGAGCGAGCCATAAAAGAGAGCGAGACAGACAAGAGAGCAAGCGAGCGAGCCAGATATGAGAGCGAGCTAGCAAGGCAGATATGAGAGCGAGCCAGATAAGAGAGCGAGCCAGACAAGAGAGCAAGCGAGCCAGATATGAGAGCAAGCGAGCCAGCTAGATGTGAGAGCGAGCGAGCCAGGTATGCTAGCGAGCCAGATAAGAGAGCGAGCCAGACAAGAGAGCAAGCAAGAAAGCCAGATATGAGAGCGAGCCAGACATGAGAGCAAGCGAGCGAGCCAGATATGAGAGCGAGCGAGCCAGATAAGAGAGCAAGCCAGACAAGAGAGCAAGCGTGCGAGCCAGATATGCTAGCGAGCAAGCCAGATAAGAGAGCGAGCCAGACAAGAAAGCAAGCGAGCGAGCCAGATATGAGAGCAAGCGAGCCAGCCAGATATGAGAGAGAGTGAGCCAGATAAGAGAGCGAGCAAGGCAAGAGAGCAAGCGAGCTAGCCAGATATGAGAGCAAGCGAGCGAGCCAGATTTGAGAGCGAGCAAGCCAGATATGCGAGCGAGCCAGATAAGAGAGCAAGCCAGACAAGAGAGCAAGCGAGCGAGCCAGATATGAGAGCAAGCGAGCGAGCCGAATATGAGAGCAAGCGAGCAAGCCAGATATGAGACTGAGCGAGCGAGCCAGATATGAGAGCAAGCGAGCGAGCCAGATATGCAAACGAGCCATAAAAGAGAGTGAGACAGACAAGAAAGCAAGCGAGCGAGCCAGATATGAGAGCAAGCGAGCCAGCCAGACATGAGAGCAAGCGAGCCAGCCAGATGTGAGAGCGAGCGAGCCAGATAAGAGATCGAGCAAGACAAGAGAGCAAGCGAGCTAGCCAGATATGAGAGCAAGCGAGCGAGCCAGATTTGAAAGCGAGCGAGCCAGATATGCGAGCGAGCCAGATAAGAGAGCTAGCCAGTCAAGAGAGCAAGCGAGCGAGCCAGACAAGAGAGCAAGCGAGCGAGCCAGATATGAGAAAAAGCGAGCGAGCCAGATATGAGAGCAAGCGAGCGAGCCAGATATGAGAGCAAGCGAGCAAGCCAGATATGAGAGCAAGCGAGCGAGCCAGATTTGAGAGCGAGCGAGCCAGATATGCGAGCGAGCCAGATAAGAGAGTGAGCCAGACAAGAGAGCAAGCGAGCGAGCCAGATATGAGAGTAAGCGAGCGAGCCAGATATGAGAGCAAGCGAGCAAGCCAGATATGAGAGCGAAGCGAGCCAGACATGAGAGCGAGCGAGCCAGATATGCGAGCGAGCCAGATAAGAGAGCGAGCCAGACAAGAGAGCAAGCGAGCGAGCCAGATGTGAGAGCAAGCTAGCCAGATATGCGAGCGAGCCATAAAAGAGAACGAGACAGACAAGAGAGCAAGCGAGCGAGCCAGATATGAGAGCGAGCTAGCAAGGCAGATATAAGAGCGAGCCAGATAAGAGAGCGAGCCAGACAAGAGAGCAAGCGAGCCAGACATGAGAGCAAGCGAGCCAGCTAGATGTGAAAGCGAGCGAGCCAGGTATGCGAGCGAGCCAGATAAGAGAGCGAGCCAGACAAGAGAGCAAGCGGGAAAGCCAGATATGAGAGCGAGCCAGACATGAGAGCAAGCGAGCGAGCCAGATATGAGAGCGAGCGAGCCAGATAAGAGAGCGAGCAAGACAAGAGAGCCAGCGAGCTAGCCAGATATGAGAGCAAGCGAGCGTGCCAGATTTGAGAGCGAGCGAGCCAGATATGCGAGCGAGCCAGATAAGAGAGCGAGCCAGACAAGAGAGCAAGCGAGCGAGCCAGATATGAGAGCAAGCGAGCCAGCCAGAAATGAGAGCAAGCGAGCCAGCCAGATGTGAGAGCGAGCGAGCCAGATATGCGAGCGAGCCAGATATGCGAGCAAGCCAGATATGCGAGCAAGCCAGATATGCGAGCAAGCCAGATAAGAGAGCGAGCCAGACAAGAGAGCAAGCGAGAAAGCCAGATATGAGAGCGAGCGAGCCAGACATGAGAGCAAGCGAGCGAGCCAGATATGAAAGCGAGCAAGCCAGATAAGAGAGCAAGCCAGACAAGAGAGCAAGCGTGCGAGCCAGATATGCTAGCGAGCAAACCAGATAAGAGAGCGAGCCAGACAAGAGAGCAAGCGAGCGAGCCAGATATGAGAGCAAGCGAGCCAGCCAGATATAAGAGCGAGCGAGCCAGATAAGAGAGCGAGCAAGACAAGAGAGCAAGCGAGCTAGCCACATTTGAGAGCAAGCGAGCGAGCCAGATGTGAGAGCGAGCGAGCAAGATATGCGAGCGAGCCAGATAAGAGAGCGAGCCAGACAAGAGAGCAGCGAGCAAGCCAGATGTGAGAGAGAGCTAGCCAGATAAGAGAGCGAGCCAGACAATTAAGAAAGCAAGCGAGCCAGATATGAGAGCAAGAGAGCCAGATATGAGAGCAAGCGAGCTAGCCAGATATGAGAGCAAGCGAGCAAGCCAGATATGAGAGCAAGCGAGCAAGCCAGATATGAGAGCGAGTGAGCCAGACATGAGACGGAGCGAATAAGATATGAGAGCGAGCGAACCAGATATGCGAGCGAGCCATAAAAGAGAGCGAGACAGACAAGAGAGCAAGCGAGCGAGCCAGATATGAGAGCAAGCTAGCAAGCCAGATATGAGAGCGAGCCAGATAAGAGAGCGAGCCAGACAAGAGAGCAAGCGAGCGAGCCAAATATGAAAGCAAGCGAGCCAGCTAGATGTGAGAGCGAGCGAGCCAGATATGTGAGCGAGCCAGATAAGAGAGCGAGCCAGACAAGAGAGCAAGCGAGCGAGCCAGATATGAGAGCAAGCGAGCGAGCCAGATATGCTAGCGAGCAAGCCAGATAAGAGAGCGAGCCAGACAGGAGAGCAAGCGAGCGAGCCAGATATGAGAGCAAGCGAACCAGCCAGATATGAGAGCGAGCGAGCCAGATATGCGAGCGAGCCAGATAAGAGAGCGAGCCAGACAAGAGAGCAAGCGAGCGAGCCAGATATGAGAACAAGCGAGCGAGCCAGATATGAGAGCAAGCGAGCAAGCCAGATATGAGAGCAAGCGAGCAAGCCAGATATGTGAGCGAGCGAGCCAGACATGAGAGCGAGCGAGCCAGATATGCGAGCGAGCGAGCCAGATAAGAGAGCGAGCCAGACAAGAGAGCAAGCGAGCGAGCCAGATGTGAGAGCAAGGGAGCCAGATATGCGTGCGAGCGATAAAAGAGAGCGAGACAGACAAGAGAGCAAGCGAGCGAGCCAGATATGAGAGCGAGCTAGCAAGGCAGATATAAGAGCGAGACAGATAAGAAAGCGAGCCAGACAAGAGAGCAAGCGAGCCAGATATGAGAGCAAGGGAGACAGCTAGATGTGAGAGCGAGCGAGCCAGGTATGAGAGCGAGCCAGATAAGAGAGCGAGCCAGACAAGAGAGCAAGCGAGAAAGCCAGATATGAGAGCGAGCGAGCCAGACATGAGAGCAAGCGAGCGAGCCAGATATGAGAGCGATCGAGCCAGATAAGAGAGCAAGCGTGCCAGCCAGATATGCTAGCGAGCAAGCCAGATAAGAGAGCGAGCCAGACAAAAGAGCAAGCGAGCGAGCCAGATATGAGAGCAAGCGAGCGAGCCAGATGTGAGAGCGAGACAGATAAGAGAGCAAGCCAGACAAGAGAGCAAGCGAGCGAGCCAGATATGAGAGTAAGCGAGCGAGCCAGATATGAGAGCAAGCGAGCAAGCCAGATATGAGAGCGAGCGAGCCAGACATGAGAGCGAGCGAGCCAGATATGCGAGCGAGCGAGCCAGATAAGAGAGCGAGCCAGACAAGAGAGCAAGCGAGCGAGCCAGATGTGAGAGCAAGCTAGCCAGATATGCGAGCGAGCCATAAAAGAGAGCGAGACAGACAAGAGAGCAAGCGAGCGAGCCAGATATGAGAGCGAGCTAGCAAGGCAGATATAAGAGCGAGCCAGATAAGAGAGCGAGCCAGACAGGAGAGCAAGCGAGCCAGATGAGAGCGAGCCAGATAAGAGAGCGACCCAGACAAGAGAGCAAGCGAGCGAGCCAGATATGAGAGCAAGCGAGCGAGCCGGATATGAGAGCAAGCGAGCGAGCCAGATATGAGAGCGATCGAGCCAGATAAGAGAGCAAGCGAGCGAGCCAGATATGAGAGCAAGCGAGCGAGCCAGACATGAGAGCAAGCGAGCGAGCCAGATATGAGAGCGATCGAGCCAGATAAGAGAGCAAGCGTGCGAGCCAGATATGCTAGCGAGCAAGCCAGATAAGAGAGCGAGCCAGACAAGAGAGCAAGTGAGCGAGCCAGATATGAGAGCAAGCGAGCGAGCCAGATGTGAGAGCGAGACAGATAAGAGAGCAAGCCAGACAAGAGAGCAAGCGTGCGAGCCAGATATGCTAGCGAGCAAGCCAGATAAGAGAGCGAGCCAGACAAGAGAGCAAGCGAGCGAGCCAGATATGAGAGCAATCGAACCAGCCAGATATGAGAACGAGCGAGCCAGATATGAGAGCAAGCAAGACAAGAGAGAAAGCGAGCTAGCCAAATATGAGAGCAAGCGAGCGAGCCAGATATGAGAGCAAGCGAGCGCGCCAGATATGAGAGCAAGCGAGCAAGCCAGATATGAGAGCAAGCGAGCAAGCCAGATTTGAGAGCGAGCGAGCCAGATATGCGAGCGAGCCAGAGAAGAGAGCGAGCCAGACAAGAGAGCAAGCGAGCCAGATATGAGAAAAAGCGAGCGAGCCAGATATGAGAGCAAGCGAGCGAGCCAGATATGAGAGCAAGCGAGCAAGCCAGATATGAGAGCAAGCGAGCAAGCCAGATTTGAGAGCGAGCGAGCCAGATATGCGAGCGAGCCAGATAAGAGAGTGAGCCAGACAAGAGAGCAAGCGAGCGAGCCAGATATGAGAGTAAGCGAGCGAGCCAGATATGAGAGCAAGCGAGCAAGCCAGATATGAGAGCGAAGCGAGCCAGACATGAGAGCGAGCGAGCCAGATATGCGAGCGAGCGAGCCAGATAAGAGAGCGAGCCAGACAAGAGAGCAAGGGAGCGAGCCAGATGTGAGAGCAAGCTAGCCAGATATGCGAGCGAGCCATAAAAGAGAGCGAGACAGACAAGAGAGCAAGCGAGCGAGCCAGATATGAGAGCGAGCTAGCAAGGCAGATATAAGAGCGAGCCAGATAAGAGAGCAAGCGAGCCAGCTAGATGTGGGAGCGAGCGAGCCAGGTATGCGAGCGAGCCAGATAAGAGAGCGAGCCAGACAAGAGAGCAAGCGAGAAAGCCAGATATGAGAGCGAGCCAGACATGAGAGCAAGCGAGCGAGCCAGATATGAGAGCGAGCGAGCCAGATAAGAGAGCAAGCCAGACAAGAGAGCAAGCGTGCGAGCCAGATATGCTAGCGAGCAAGCCAGATAAGAGAGCGAGCCAGACAAGAGAGCAAGCGAGCGAGCCAGATATGAGAGCAAGCGAGCCAGCCAGATATGAGAGCGAGCGAGCCAGATAAGAGAGCGAGCAAGACAAGAGAGCAAGCCAGCTAGCCAGATATGAGAGCAAGCGAGCGAGCCAGATTTGAGAGCGAGCGAGCAAGATATGCGAGCGAGCCAGTTAAGAGAGCGAGCCAGACAAGAGAGCAAGCGAGCGAGCCAGATATGAGAGCAAGCGAGCGAGCCGAATATGAGAGCAAGCGAGCAAGCCAGATATGAGAGTGAGCTAGCAAGCCAGATATGAGAGCAAGCGAGCGAGCCAGTTATGCAAACGAGCCATAAAAGAGACTGAGACAGACAAGAGAGCAAGCGAGCGAGCCAGATATGAGAGCAAGCGAGCCAGCCAGAAATTAGAGCAAGCGAGTTAGCCAGATGTGAGAGCGAGCGCTCCAGATATGCGAGCGAGCCAGATATGCGAGCGAGCCAGATAAGAGAGCGAGCCAGATAAGAGAGCGAGCCAGACAAGAGAGCAAGCAAGAAAGCCAGATATGAGAGCGAGCGAACCAGACATGAGAGCAAGCGAGCGAGCCAGACATGAGAGCAAGTGAGCGAGCCAGATATGAAAGCGAGCGAGCCAGATAAGAGAGCAAGCCAGACAAGAGAGCAAGCGTGCGAGCCAGAAATGCTAGCGAGCAAACCAGATAAGAGAGCGAGCCAGACAAGAGAGCAAGCGAGCGAGCCAGATATGAGAGCAAGCGAGCCAGCCAGATATGAGAGCGAGCGAGCCAGATAAGAGAGCGAGCAAGACAAGAGAGCAAGCGAGCTAGCCAGATATGAGAGCAAGCGAGCGAGCCAGATTTGAGAGCGAGCGAGCCAGATATGCGAGCGAGCCAGATAAGAGAGCGAGCCAGACAAGAGAGCAAGCGAGCGAGCCAGATATGAGAACAAGCGAGCGAGCCGGATATGAGAGAAAGCGAGCAAGCCAGATATGAGAGCAAGCGAGCGAGACAGATTTGAGAGCGAGCGAGCCATAAAAGAGAGCGAGCCAGACAAGACAGCAAGCGAGCGAGCCAGATATGAGAGCAAGCAAGCCAGCCAGATGTGAGAGCGAGCGAGCCAGATATGCGAGCAAGCCATATAAGAGAGCGAGCCAGATATGAGAGCAAGAGAGCAAGCCAGATATGAGAGCAAGCGAGCGAGCCAGATTTGGGAGCAAGCCAGATATAAGAGCAAGCGAGCGAGACAGATATTCGAGCGAGCCAGATAAGAGAGCGAGCCAGACAAGAAAGCAAACAAGCGAGCCAGATATGAGAGATAGCGAGCGAGCCAGATATGAGAGCAAGCGAGCAAGCCAGATATGAGAGCGAGCGAGCCAGACATGAGAGCGAGCAAGCCAGATATGCGAGCGAGCGAGCCATATAAGAGAGCGAGCCAGACAAGAGAGCAAGCGAGCGAGCCAGATGTGAGAGCGAGCGAGCCATAAAAGAGAGCGAGACAGACAAGAGAGCAAGCCACATATGAGAGCAAGCGAGCGAGCCAGATGTGAGAGCGAGCGAGCCAGATATGCGAGCGAGCCATAAAAGAGAGCAAGACAGACGAGAGCAAGCGAGCGAGCCAGATATGAGAGCAAGCTAGCAAGCCAGATATGAGAGCGAGCCAGATAAGAGAGCGAGCCAGACAAGAGAGCAAGTGAGCGAGCCAGATATGAGAGCAAGCGAGCCAGCTAGATGTGAGAGCGAGCGAGCCAGGTATGCGAGCTAGCCAGATAAGAGAGTGAGCCAGACAAGAGAGCAAGCGAGCGAGCCAGATATGAGAGCAAGCGAGCGAGCCAGATATGAGAGCAAGCGAGCGAGCCAGAAATGAGAGCAAGCGAGCCAGCCAGAAATGAGAGCAAGCGAGCCAGCCAGATGTGAGAGCGAGCGAGCCAGATATGCGAGCGAGCCAGATAAGAGAGCGAGCCAGACAAGAGAGCAAGCGAGCTAGCCAGATATGAGAGCAAGCGAGCGAGCCAGATTTGAGAGCGAGCGAGCCAGATATGCGAGCGAGCCAGATAAGAGAGCGAGCCAGACAAGAGAGCAAGCGAGCGAGCCAGATATGAGAGCAAGCGAGCGAGCCGGATATGAGAGCAAGCGAACAAGCCAGATATGAGAGCAAGCGAGCGAGCCAGATTTGAGAGCAAGCAAGCCAGATATGCAAGCAAGCCATAAAAGAGAGCGAGACAGACAAGAGAGCAAGCGAGAGAGCCAGATATGAGAGCAAGCTAGCAAGCCAGATATGAGAGCGAACCAGACAAGTGAGCAAGCGAGCGAGCCAGATATGAGAGCAAGCGAGCGAGCCAGATATGAGAGCAAGCAAGCCAGCCAGATGTGAGAGCGAGCGAGCCAGATATGCGAGCGAGCCAGATAAGAGAGCGAGCCAGACAAGAGAGCAAGCGAGCGTGCCAGATATGAGAGCAAGCGAGCGAGCCAGATATGAAAGTGAGCGAGCCAGACATGAGCGCAAGCGAGCGAGCCAGATATGAGAGCAAGCGAGTGATCCAGATATGCGAGCGAGCCAGACAAGAGCGCAAGCGAGCAAGCCAGATATGAGAGCAAGCGAGTGAGCCAGATGTGAGAGCGAGCGAGCCAGATATGCGAGCGAGCCTGATAAGAGAGCGAGCCAGACAAGAGAGCAAGCGAGCAAGCCAGATATGAGAGCAAGCGAGCGAGCCAGATGTGAGAGCGAGCGAGCCAAATAGGCGAGCGAGCAAATAAGAGAGCGAGCCAGACAAGAGAGCAAGCGAGCGAGCCAGATATGAGAGCAAGCGAGCAAGCCAGATATGCGAGCGAGCCAGATAAGAGAGCGAGCCAGACAAGAGAGCAAGCGAGCGTGCCAGATATGAGAGCAAGCGAGCGAGCCAGATATGAAAGTGAGCGAGCCAGACATGAGCGCAAGCGAGCGAGCCAGATAAGAGAGCAAGCGAGTGATCCAGATATGCGAGCGAGCCAGACAAGAGCGCAAGCGAGCAAGCCAGATATGAGAGCAAGCGAGTGAGCCAGATGTGAGAGCGAGCGAGCCAGATATGCGAGCGAGCCTGATAAGAGAGCGAGCCAGACAAGAGAGCAAGCGAGCAAGCCAGATATGAGAGCAAGCGAGCGAGCCAGATGTGAGAGCGAGCGAGCCAAATAGGCGAGCGAGCAAATAAGAGAGCGAGCCAGACAAGAGAGCAAGCGAGCGAGCCAGATATGAGAGCAAGCGAGCAAGCCAGATATGAGAGCGAGCCAGATAAGAGAGCGAGCCAGACAAGAGAGCAAGCGAGCGAGCCAAATATGAGAGCAAGCGAGCCAGCTAGATGTGAGAGCGAGCGAGCCAGATATGTGAGCGAGCCAGATAAGAGAGCGAGCCAGACAAGAGAGCAAGCGAGCAAACCAGATATGAGAGCAAGCAAGCGAGCCAGATATGAGAGCGAGCGAGCCAGATAAGAGAGCAAGCCAGACAAGAGAGCAAGCGTGCAAGCCAGATATGCTAGCGAGCCAGATAAGAGAGCGACCATACAAGAGAGCAAGTGAGAAAGCCAGATATGAGAGCGAGCCAGACATGAGAGCAAGCGAGCGAGCCAGATATGAGAGCAATCGAGCCAGATAAGAGAGCAAGCCAGACAAGAGAGCAAGCGTGCGAGCCAGATATGCTAACGAGCAAGCCAGATAAGAGAGCGAGCCAGACAAGAGAGCAAGCGTGCGAGCCAGATATGCTAACGAGCAAGCCAGATAAGAGAGCGAGCCAGACAAGAGAGCAAGCGAGCGAGCCAGATATGAGAGCAAGCGAGCGAGCCAGATGTGAGAGCGAGACAGATAAGAGAGCAAGCCAGACAAGAGAGCAAGCGTGCGAGCCAGATATGCTAACGAGCAAGCCAGATAAGAGAGCGAGCCAGACAAGAAAGCAAGCGAGCGAGCCAGATATGAGAGTAGGCGAACCAGCCAGATATGAGAGCGAGCGAGCCAGATATGAGAGTGAGCAAGACAAGAGAGAAAGCGAGCTAGCCAAATATGAGAGCAAGTGAGCGTGCCAGACAAGAGAGCGAGCGAGCCAGATATGCGAGCGAGCCAGAGAAGAGAGCGAGCCAGACAAGAGAGCAAGCGAGCGAGCCAGATAGGAGAAAAAGCGAGCGAGCCAGATATGAGAGCAAGCGAGCGAGACAGACAAGAGAGCAAGCGAGGGAGCCAGATATCAGAGCAAGCTAGCAAGCCAGATATGAGAGCGAGCCAGATAAGAGAGCGAGCCAGACAAGAGAGCAAGCGAGCGAGCCAAATATGAGAGCAAGCGAGCCAGCTAGATGTGAGAGCGAGCGAGCCAGATATGTGAGCGAGCCAGATAAGAGAGCGAGCCAGACAAGAGAGCAAACGAGCTAGCCAGATATGAGAGCAAGCAAGCGAGCCAGATATGAGAGCGAGCGAGCCAGATAAGAGAGCAAGCCAGACAAGAGAGCAAGCGTGCAAGCCAGATATGCTAGCGAGCCAGATAAGAGAGCGACCATACAAGAGAGCAAGTGAGAAAGCCAGATATGAGAGCGAGCCAGACATGAGAGCAAGCGAGCGAGCCAGATATGAGAGCAATCGAGCCAGATAAGAGAGCAAGCCAGACAAGAGAGCAAGCGTGCGAGCCAGATATGCTAACGAGCAAGCCAGATAAGAGAGCGAGCCAGACAAGAGAGCAAGCGTGCGAGCCAGATATGCTAACGAGCAAGCCAGATAAGAGAGCGAGCCAGACAAGAGAGCAAGCGAGCGAGCCAGATATGAGAGCAAGCGAGCGAGCCAGATGTGAGAGCGAGACAGATAAGAGAGCAAGCCAGACAAGAGAGCAAGCGTGCGAGCCAGATATGCTAACGAGCAAGCCAGATAAGAGAGCGAGCCAGACAAGAGAGCAAGCGAGCGAGCCAGATATGAGAGTAGGCGAACCAGCCAGATATGAGAGCGAGCGAGCCAGATATGAGAGTGAGCAAGACAAGAGAGAAAGCGAGCTAGCCAAATATGAGAGCAAGTGAGCGTGCCAGACAAGAGAGCGAGCGAGCCAGATATGCGAGCGAGCCAGAGAAGAGAGCGAGCCAGACAAGAGAGCAAGCGAGCGAGCCAGATAGGAGAAAAAGCGAGCGAGCCAGATATGAGAGCAAGCGAGCGAGACAGACAAGAGAGCAAGCGAGGGAGCCAGATATCAGAGCAAGCTAGCAAGCCAGATATGAGAGCGAGCCAGATAAGAGAGCGAGCCAGACAAGAGAGCAAGCGAGCGAGCCAAATATGAGAGCAAGCGAGCCAGCTAGATGTGAGAGCGAGCGAGCCAGATATGTGAGCGAGCCAGATAAGAGAGCGAGCCAGACAAGAGAGCAAACGAGCTAGCCAGATATGAGAGCAAGCAAGCGAGCCAGATATGAGAGCGAGCGAGCCAGATAAGAGAGCAAGCCAGACAAAAGAGCAAGCGTGCAAGCCAGATATGCTAGCGAGCGAGCCAGCTAAGAGAGTGAGCCAGACAAGAGAGCAAGCGAGCGAGCCAGATATGAGAGCAAGCGAGCGAGCCAGATGTGAGAGCGAGACAGATAAGAGAGCAAGCCAGACAAGAGAGCAAGCGTGCGAGCCAGATATGCTAGCGAGCAAGCCAGATAAGAGAGTGAGCCAGACAAGAGAGCAAGCAAGCGAGCCAGATATGAGAGCAAGCGAACCAGCCAGATATGAGAGCGAGCGAGCCAGATATGAGAGCGAGCAAGACAAGAGAGAAAGCGAGCTAGCCAAATATGAGAGCAAGCGAGCGAGCCAGATTTGAGAGCGAGCGAGCCAGATATGCGAGCGAGCCAGATAAGAGAGCGAGCCAGATAAGAGAGCGAGCCAGACAAGAGAGCAAGCGAGCGAGCCAGATATGAGAAAAAGCGAGCGAGCCAGATATGGGAGCAAGCGAGCAAGCCAGATATGAGAGCAAGCGAGCGAGCCAGATTTGAGAGCGAGCGAGCCAGATATGCGAGCGAGCCAGATAAGAGAGTGAGCCAGACAAGAGAGCAAGCGAGCGAGCCAGATATGAGAGTAAGCGAGCGAGCCAGATATGAGAGCAAGCGAGCAAGCCAGATATGAGAGCGAGCGAGCCAGACATGAGAGCGAGCGAGCCAGATATGCGAGCGAGCGAGCCAGATAAGAGAGCGAGCCAGACAAGAGAGCAAGCGAGCGAGCCAGATATGAGAGCGAGCTAGCAAGGCAGATATAAGAGCGAGCCAGATAAGAGAGCGAGCCAGACAAGAGAGCAAGCGAGCCAGATATGAGAGCAAGCGAGCCAGCTAGATGTGAGAGCGAGCGAGCCAGATATGCGAGAGAGCCAGATAAGAGAGCGAGCCAGACAAGAGAGCAAGCGAGCGAGCAAGATATGAGAGCAAGCGAGCGAGCCGGATATGAGAGCAAGCGAGCAAGCCAGATATGAGAGCAAGCGAGCGAGCCAGATTTGAGAGCGAGCGAGCCAGATATGCGAGCGAGCAAATAAGAGAGCGAGCCAGACAAGAGAGCAAGCGAGCGAGCCAGATATGAGAGCAAGCGAGCGAGCCAGATGTGAGAGCGAGCGAGCCAGATATGCGAGCAAGCCAAATAAGAGAGCGAACCAGACAAGAGAGCAAGCGAGCGAGCCAGATATGAGAGCAAGCGAGCTAGACAGATATGAGAGCAAGCGAGCGAGCCAGATATGAGAGCGAGCTAGCCAAATATGCGAGCGAGCCACATAAGATATGCGAGTGAGCCAGGCAAAAGAGAAAACGAGCTAGCCAGATATGAGAACAAGCGAGCAAACCAGATGTGAGAGCAAGCGAGCCAGATATGCGAGCGAGCCAGATATGCGAGCGAGCCAGATAAGAGAGCGAGCCAGACAAGAGAGCAAGCGAGCGAGCCAGATATGAGAGCAGGCGAGCGAGCCAGATATGAGTGCAAGCGAGCAAGCCAGATATGAGAGCGAGCCAGATAAGAGAGCGAACCAGACAAGAGAGCAAGCGAGCGAGACAGATATGTGAGCGAGCGATCCAGATATGAGAGCGAGCGAGCCAGACATGAGAGCAAGCGAGCGAGACAGATATGAGAGCGAGCTAGCCAGATATGCAAGCGAGCGAGCCAGATAAGAGAGCGAGCCAGACAAGAGTGCAAGCGAGCGAGCTAGTTATGAGAGCAAGCGAGTGAGCCAGATATGCGAGCGAGCCATTTAAGAGAGCGAGCCAGACAAGAGAGCAATCGAGCGAGCCAGATATGAGAGCAAGTGAGCGAACCAGATCTGAGAGCGAGCGAGCCAGACATGAGAGCAAGCGAGCGAGCCAGATATGAGAGCGAGCGAGCCAGACATGAGAGCAAGCGAGCGAGCCAGATATGAGAGTGAGCGAGCCAGACATGAGCCCAAGCGAGCGAGCCAGATATGAGAGCGAGCGAGCCAGACATGAGAGCAAGCGAGCGAGCCAGATATGAGAGCGAGCGAGCCAGATAAGAGAACAAGCCAGACAAGAGAGAAAGCGAGCGAGCCAGATATGCTAGTGAGCAAGCCAGATAAGAGAGCGAGCCAGATATGAGAGCAAGCGAGCGAGCCAGATGTGAGAGCAAGCGAGTGAGCCAGATGTGAGAGCAAGCGAGCAATTCAGATATGAGAGCGAGACAGATAAGAGAGCGAGCAAGACAAGAGAGCAAGCGAGCGAGCGAGCCAGATATGAGAGCAAGCGAGTGAGCCAGATGTGAGAGCAAGTGAGCAAGTCAGATATGAGAGCGAGACAGATAAGAGAGCGAACCAGACAAGAGAGCAAGCGAGCGAGCCAGATATGAGAGCGAGCGAGCCAGACATGAGAGCAAGCGAGCGAGCCAGATATGAGAGCGAGCGAGCCAGGCATGAGAGTAAGTGAGCAAGCCAGATATGAGAGCGAGCGAGCAAGATATGAGAGCGAGCGAGCCAGATATGCGAGCGAGCCATAAAAGAGAGCGAGACAGACAAGAGAGCAAGCGAGCGAGCCAGATATGAGAGCAAGCTAGCAAGCCAGATATGAGACCGAGCCAGTTAAGAGAGCGAACCAACCAGACAAGAGAGCAAGCGAGCGAGCAAGATAAGAGAGCGAGCGAGCCAGACATGAGAGCAAGCGAGTGATCCAGATATGAGAGCGAGCGAGGCAGACATGAGAGCAAGCGAGCGAGCCAGATATGAGAGCGAGCGAGCCAGATAAGAGAGCAAGCCACACAAGAGAGCAAGCGAGCCAGATATGAGAGCAAGCGAGCGAGCCAGATGTGAGAGCGAGACAGACAAGAGAGCGAGTCAGACAAGAGAGCAAGCGAGCGAGCCAGATATGAGAACAAGAGAGCGAGCCAGATGTGAGAGCTAGCGAGCAAGATATGCGAGCCAGCCAGATAAGAGAGCGAGCCAGACAAGAGCGCAAGCGAGCCAGATATGAGAGCAAACGAGCGAGCCAGATGTGAGAGCGAGCTTGCCAGATAGAAGAGCGAGCCAGATAGAAGAGCGAGCCAGACAAGAGAGCAAGCGAGTGAGCCAGATATGAGAGCAAGCGAGCGAGCCAGATATGAGAGCAAGCGAGCAAGCCAGATATGAGAGCGAGCCAGATAAGAGAGCGAACCAAACAAGAGAGCAAGCGAGCGAGCCAGATATGAGAGCGAGCGAGCAAGCCAGATATGAGAGCGAGCCAGATAAGAGAGCGAACCAAACAAGAGAGCAAGCTAGCAAGCCAGATGTGAGAGCGAGCGAGCCAGATATGCGAGCGAGCCAGATAAGAGAGCGAGCCAGACAAGGAAGCAAGCGAGCGAGCCAGATATGAGAGCAAGCGAGCAATCCAGATATGAGAGCGAGCGAGCCAGACATGAGAGCGAGCGAGCCAGATATGAGAGCAAGCGAGCGAGCCAGATATGAGAGCGAGCCAGATATGAGAGCGAGCGAGCCAGATTTGTGAGCGAGCGAGCCAGATATGAGAGCGAGCGAGACGTGAGAGCAAGCGAGCGAGACATGAGAGCATGCGAGCGAGCCAGATATGAAAGCGAGCGAGCCAGATATGCGTGCGAGCAAGCCAGATATGCGAGCGAGCGAGCCAAGTATGAGCGTGAGCGAGTCTGTGGAGGAGCATTGCTCGGGGCAACGGATCGAGATTTTTTTCCTGGAAAAAGGACATCGGCAGGCCGTTGCTGGGGGCAACCGACGTGGGCCACAACCGGTGGTCGCCAGAATGAAGCCGAGGTCCCGTGAGTTGTTGGTGGGCGGAATCCCACTGTGGGTGAACTTGGATTGTTGCCAGACTGTATCTCGGATTATGCCAGAAATAATTCCATTTGTGAAGTCCCGCCCGGCGCCCAGTAAGACTGTTCAAATTACCTTTGATACATGTTTTGGTAAGCCATATGATGGAGGTATGTGCGGAACTTACAGTGGAAATTGCACTGGGCAGAGACTTTCCATATTTCTGGCAGCTGTGGGATGCTGAGAGTGCACCTCAGAGTTCACGCACAAAGGTTCCGTAAGTAGTGAGGACTGGGGGGGTCTCTACTGGACTGTGTGAATGGTGCTGTATATTGTGAACCCATGCAGGCTGATAATGTTTTTCTTGAAGCACTTATGTTAATGTGTTCCGATGTAAAGAGTACTGTCGCCACCTCGCACAGGACAAAAGAAAACCTTTGTGAGCTGGAAATAGAAGGTAAAAAGATGATGGTTTTGTTAGATCCAAAATTTGTAATAACTCTGGTAAAGACCAGCGGCAGAAAGCCAGACCCTGCTGTAGTGTATATACAAGCCGGTATCTGGGGTTATAAAACAGTTAATGTGTGTATTTCTACTCCCTATGGTACCATAAGTCATAAGGTTGCAATTGAGCCTACCTAAGAGTATGAAGCAGTGCTGGGGAAGGATTTTCCATTTTTTCCGCAGCTGTGGGAAGATAGTCAGGTGACTAGAGCAGGAACACCTGATAGGCTCACAACACTTGATTTACACCACATAGCAGGGGACAGTAACTCCACAGAGGCTGAGGACGGGGAGTGTCAGCAGACCCTAGGTATATCTCAGGTGGGAGTGTGCCAGACCACTAGGGGAGCTGAAGAACAGTCCGCGAGTCAAGATAAAGAGGTGACTGGAAAAGAAGCTACAGAGATGGCTGTGGAGAAACCAAAACTCCGGAAAAGAGTACCGGTGGAGCTGGGGGGCTGCACTTACGGTCACAGACAGAGTCCTAAGGGGAAAAAGATGTGGTGTCTGAACTAGAGAGAGGTCGTAACCAGGAAGGTCGAACCACTGGACCACATATTGTTGCAGACCCAGGAGCCCTACTAGTTTTTTCCAGGCCATGAAGAGACTGTGACAAGACAAAAGAAAAGTCAAGGCCAAGGAGCCAAGAGACAGTTCAGAGGAACTGTTTGGGAATCACCCGGATTCGCTGGTGCCCAGAGTCATTGAACAAACTTACCACAAAGGGATTGCCAGTCCGACGGGAGTGTTTAGCAAGAGTCTCCTGAGTTGCCAACGTGGTGGGAGAGGAAGAGGGCCAGGTGTCAGTGGCACCTGTTGTTGATGATAATAATGAGGCACAAGTGGCCACAACCCCGAAAAAGGGGGAGACTTCATCTAGAGATGGAGAAGAGCTGGGTCGAGTGTCTGACAGAGGACCAGAGGATGTCTCAAGGTCTAACAGCGAGAGTGAGGAGACCGCTGTCAGTAAAAGGTCTCGGAAAAGACGAGCTGGCCTTGAAAAAAAACTGGAGCAGATCCAGAATCTGGAAGAAACCCTGCAGATGGTTTCTGTGAAGTTGATGGAAAAAGAAAAAGAGGTACATTGCTTGACAGAGAAGGAAAAATCACTTGCTGACTTTAAGAAAGAGCAAGAAGCGAGGCTTCAGCTGGAAAAAGTCATGGATCACCACAGAAGTGAGTTTGTGGCTCTGCAGGATGAACTGTCCCTCTCCCAGGGTCTTGTGACCAGCAAGGAGAGTGAAGTGGAGAGTCTGGCCAAGCGGATGTCATTCCAGGAAGAAGAAGTGAGTCTTCTACATGGTGCATATCAGGCTCTGTGGAGTGATCACAAGGCTAGGCTGGTAGCCATGAAAAAAATAGAAAAAACGAAGAATGAAATGAAGATGGAAGTTGAGGCTCTTGCCAGCAATCTGGAGAAAGTCTCTAAAGCTAAGAGACAACTTGAGGAGGAAGTCAAGGCGAAGAATGCCCTTGCACATGCTCTTCAATCTGCTCGTCATGACAATGACTTGCTCCGTGAGCAGTATGAGGAGGCCCTGAAACAAGTTGAGACTCTGAAACATGAAAACAAGAACTTGCAACAGGAGATCTCAGATCTATCTGAACAGATTGGTGAGAGTGGAAAATGTATCAATGAGTTAGAGAAAACCAAGAAACAGTTGCTGGGCAGTGAGAAGATGAACTCTGCTAAACTCAAGAGTGAGCAGCTGAAATATATAAAGCTGGAAGATGACATGAAGATCTTAAAAGAGAGCCTGGAAATGCAGAACGAAATGCGCAGAAGGTCCCACGTAGCTGCCTTGGTTTTGCTGGGAGCGCCACTCTACGAGCAGGTGGCTGTTCTGGCGGACAATGAACAGTTGAGGAAACAATTGCTGTCTTCGGAAGATACTGTCAGGGACTTGAGAGAGTTACTTGACAGTGAGAGGATGAAGTCCGCTAAGCTCCAGTGTAAGCAGCGAAAATGTGAGAAAAAGGAAGAGGACCAGGAAGTCCTAAAAGAGAGCAGAGACCAAGCTATGGGGGAATTGGCTCAAGAAAGGCTTCTGGGGCAGAAGTTACGGGATACAGGGATGCTTTCTCTGAAGCCTGGTAAAAAGTCCTCTAATGCTAAGATTGAGGTGAAGCCCTGTAAGAAGTCCCCTGAAGCTAGGACTGAGCAGAAACCTGGTGTGAAATCCTCTGAAGTGGAGACTAAGGAGGAGTCAGGCGGGAAATCCTCTGAACCTGAGCAGACCAAAAATTCTGAAGGTAATGCTGAGACAGAGAAATCTTCTGAAGCAGAAGCTAAACCAGAGTCAACCTCAAAAGCTATGAGTAAAGAGAATGGCACAACTGAAGCTACAGGTGAAGAGAAGAGTAAGCCTGAAGAAGTTGCAGAGAAGAGCCAAACAGTAGGAGAAGCTGATTCTAGACAAGAATCTGAAGGAGCCAAAGACTCTGAAGCCAAACATGAGGAAGCTGGTGCCACTGAAGAGAAAGCTGGAAGGGATGAGGTGAAACCATGTGAGAAATGCACTGAAGTCAAAACTGTGGTGAAACCAGGTGGGAAGTACTCTATAGTTGAAACTGAGATGGACCCGTGTCAGAGGTCCTCTGAAGCTACAGAGAACAAGACAGTGGTTGGTGAAGCCACTGAGACCGAAAGATTCTCTGAAGCAGAGGCAGAGGTCTGGCAAGCCAGAAGAAGACAAAGGTTAGAAGCATCGGTCCTCTCTCTCCTTAATTTCAAGAACCCTGCCCACACCAGGGTGAAGAACCTAGTACTGGAGAGGTGTGACCGAGAGACTTGCAATTGGTGGCTGGTAAAAATCCGGAAAAAAAAAGTCAAGGACTTCAGAGACTGAGGGACAAAAGTTGACCAAGGAAAAGAAAAGGAAGTTGGACTCTGCCTTTTGAATTAAAGAGCTCCTTCCCGGTGGTCTGAGCAGAGGGGAGGGGGGGGGGGATTTGTGGCAGTGTGGCAAGGGAAAGGCTGTATTTCCCTCGCTAACTCTGGAGCATGCTCCACCTGTGGACTGATTAATGAGGTATCAGGAAGGGGAAGTGTGTGTAAAAGAAAAGGAATCAGAATAGTTGGGGCTCTCCCTTGGAAACAGTATGCTGGCTGTTAGAGGGGGAGACACACAGACCCTGTTTAGGTAACACGTAGAAGGCGCTACGAGTGGTCCAAGAAGTGGTGTGAACTGTGAGTAACAGGTTGCAGGAGACACATGTTTAACTGGCTGAGGGAAGCTCACCAGTTCGTAGTCAGGGCATGCTGACATGTGTAGTCAGTGACCAGACTGTCTAGGACTTTATTTTGTTCCTGTCTATGTTTTGTTTTACCTGCAACCTGTGGAAATAAATCTGGCGAGGAGCCAGACTTGTATGCGGAACTGTGGTCTCTGGTGTTATTGTGAGGAACGTGTCACGTGGCAAGTGACCAGGACGATCCCAGAGCTAATCCCCAAGGAGGAATCATCACAATATCTATATATATATATATATATATATATATATATATATATATATATATAGAGAGAGAGAGAGAGAGAGAGAGAGAGAGAGAGAGAGAGAGATAGATAGATACACATATGTGTCACGATTCGGCTGGCAGGAGGTGGATCCTCTGTGCCAGAGAGGGATTGGCGTGGACCGTGCTGGTGGACCGGTTCTAAGTTGCTACTGGTATTCACCAGAGCCCGCCGCAAAGCGGGATGGTCTTGCAGCGGCGGTAGCAACCAGGTCGTATCCACCAGCAACGGCTCAACCTCTCTGACTGCTGAAGATAGGCGCGGTACAAGGGAGTAGACAAGAGCAAGGTCGGACGTAGCAGAAGGTCGGGGCAGGCAGCAAGGATCGTAGTCAGGGGCAACGGCAGGAGGTCTGGAACACAGGCTAGGAACACACAAGGAAACGCTTTCACTGGCACAAAGGCAACAAGATCCGGCGAGGGAGTGCAGGGGAAGTGAGGTATAAATAGGGAGTGCACAGGTGAACACACTAATTAAGCCAACTGCGCCAATCAGTGGCGCAGTGGCCCTTTAAATCGCAGAGACCCGGCGCACGCGCGCCCTAAGGAGCGGGGCCGCGCGCGCCGGGACAAGACCGACGGAGAGCGAATCAGGTACGGGAGCCGGGGTGCGCATCGCGAGCGGGCGCCTCCCGCATCGCGAATCGCATCCCGGCTGGGAGAGGTATCGCAGCACACCCGGTCAGCAGGTCTGACCGGGGCGCTGCAATTGCGAGGATGTTGCGAGCGCTCCGGGGAGGAGCGGGGACCCGGAGCGCTCGGCGTAACAGTACCCCCCCTTGGGTCTCCCCCTCTTCTTGGAGCCTGAGAACCTGAGGACCAGACTTTTGTCTAGGATGTTGTCCTCAGATTCCCAAGATCTCTCTTCTGGACCACAGCCTTCCCAATCCACCCAAAAAATTTTTTTCCCTCTGACCGTCTTGGAGGCCAGTATCTCCTTCACGGAGAAGACGTCAGAAGAACCGGAAACAGGAGTGGGAGAAACAAGTTTGGGAGAGAAACGGTTGATGATGAGTGGTTTAAGGAGAGAGACATGGAAGGCATTGGGAATACGAAGAGAAGGAGGAAGAAGGAGTTTGTAAGAGACAGGATTAATCTGGCACAAGACTTTGAAAGGACCAAGATAGCCATACCTTGTCTCCGGGAGCAAAAATGGGGGGAGTTCTTCTTTACTTATCGGCAAACCTTTTCATGCGGAATGAAGCCTGTAAAAGAGAATTTTGGGTCTCTTTCCATATGGTGGAAAGATCACGAGTCACTTCATCCACAGCGGGCAAACCAGAGGGCAAGGGAGTAGGGAGGGGGGGAAGAGGGTGACGGCCGTACACCACAAAAAATGGGGACTTAGCAGAAGATTCAGAGACTCTGAAGTTGTATGAGAATTCGGCCCATGGTAGAAGGTCTGCCCAGTCATCCTGGCGGGAGGAAACAAAATGCCGTAAATAGTCACCCAGGACCTGGTTAATTCTTTCTACTTGCCCATTGGATTGGGGATGATAAGAAGAAGAGAAGTTTAATTTAATCTTGAGCTGTTTACAGAGGGCCCTCCAGAATTTAGACACGAATTGGACGCCTCTATCCGAGACGATCTGCGTGGGCAAACCGTGAAGACGAAAAATGTGTACAAAAAATTTTTTGCCAACTGAGGCGCTGAAGGAAGACCAGGAAGAGGAATAAAATGTGCCATCTTGGAAAATCGATCAACGACCACCCAAACAACAGTGTTGCCACGGGATGGGGGTAAGTCTGTAATAAAGTCCATACCAATCAGTGACCAAGGCTGTTCGGGGACAGGCAGAGGATGAAGGAGACCAGCAGGCTTCTGGCGAGGAGTCTTATCCCGGGCACAGACAGTACAGGCCCGCACAAAATCAACAACATCCGTCTCCAGAGTCGGCCACCAATAGAAACGAGAGATGAGTTGCAAGGACTTTTTGATGCCCGCATGGCCTGCGAGGTGGGAGGAGTGTCCCCATTTGAGAATCCCGAGACGTTGGCGTGGAGAAACTAAGGTCTTCCCTGGAGGAGTTTGCCTGATGGAGGCTGGAGAAGTGGAGATCAGACAGTCAGGAGGAATGATGTGTTGCGGAGAGACCTCTACTTCCGAGGCATCCGAGGAACGAGAGAGGGCATCGGCCCTAATGTTCTTGTCGGCAGGGCGAAAATGAATTTCAAAGTTAAAACGGGCAAAGAACAACGACCACCTGGCCTGGTGAGGGTTCAGCCGTTGGGCAGACTGGAGATAGGAGAGATTCTTGTGATCGGTGTAAATGATAACTGGAAATTTTGATCCCTCCAGCAGATGCCTCCATTCCTCAAGCGCCAATTTAATGGCCAGTAGTTCTCGATCCCCGATGGAGTAGTTTCTCTCCGCCGGAGAGAAGGTCCTAGAAAAAAAACCCACAAGTAACAGCATGCCCGGAAGAATTTTTTTGTAGAAGGACCGCTCCAGCTCCCACTGAGGAGGCATCTACCTCCAATAGGAAGGGTTTAGATGGGTCAGGTCTGGAGAGCACGGGAGCAGAAGAAAAGGCAGACTTGAGCCGTTTAAATGCGTCTTCCGCTTGGGGAGACCAGGACTTGGGATTGGCATTTTTCTTGGTTAAAGCCACGATAGGAGCCACAATAGTGGAAAAGTGTGGAATAAATTGTCTGTAATAATTGGCGAACCCCAAAAAACGTTGGATAGCACGGAGTCCGGAGGGGCGTGGCCAATCTAAGACGGCAGAGAGTTTATCTGGGTCCATTTGTAATCCCTGGCCAGAGACCAAGTATCCTAGGAAAGGAAGAGATTGACATTCAAACAGACATTTCTCCATTTTGGCATAAAGTTGATTGTCTCGAAGTCTCTGAAGAACCATGCGGACATGCTGGCGGTGTTCTTCTAAGTTGGCAGAAAAAATCAGAATATCGTCCAGATAAACAACAACACAGGAATATAAGAGATCACGAAAAATTTCATTAACAAAGTCTTGGAAGACGGCAGGGGCGTTGCACAGGCCAAAGGGCATGACCAGATACTCAAAGTGTCCATCTCTGGTGTTAAATGCAGTCTTCCATTCGTTCCCCTCCCTGATGCGGATGAGATTATAAGCACCTCTTAAGTCCAGTTTGGTAAAGATGTGGGCACCTTGAAGGCGATCAAAGAGTTCTGAGATAAGAGGTAGGGGGTAGCGGTTCTTTACCGTGATTTTATTAAGTCCGCGGTAATCAATGCAAGGACGTAGGGAGCCATCTTTTTTGGACACAAAAAAAAAATCCAGCTCCGGCAGGAGAGGAGGATTTGCGGATAAACCCCTTTTTTAAATTTTCCTGGATGTATTCAGACATAGCAAGAGTCTCTGGAGCGGACAGAGGATAAATTCTGCCCCGGGGTGGAGTAGTACCCGGGAGGAGGTCAATAGGACAGTCATAAGGCCTGTGAGGAGGTAAAGTCTCAGCTTGCTTTTTGCAAAACACGTCAGCATAGTCCATATAAGCCTTAGGAAGACCGGTTACAGGGGGAACCACAGGGTCACGGCAGGGAGTACTGGGAACCGGTTTAAGACAGTCTTTGAAACAAGAAGTACCCCAGCTCTTGATTTCTCCTGTGGACCAATCAAGGGTTGGGGAATGGCGTTGAAGCCACGGTAATCCAAGAAGAATTTCGGAAGTGCAATTGGAGAGGACCAAAAACTAAATTTTTTCGTGATGAGGTCCGATGCACATTAGGAGGGGTTCCGTGCGGTAACGCACGGTACAGTCCAATCTTTCATTGTTAACACAATTGATGTAGAGGGGTCTGGCGAGACTGGTCACCGGGATGTTGAACCTGTTGATGAGAGAGGCCAAAATAAAATTTCCTGCAGATCCGGAATCCAAGAAGGCCATAGTAGAGAAGGAGAAGGTAGAGGAAGATATCCGCACAGGCACAGTAAGGCGTGGAGAAGCAGAGTTGACATCAAGAACTGTCTCACCTTTGTGCGGAGTCAGCGTACGTCTTTCCAGGCGGGGAGGACGGATAGGACAATCCTTCAGGAAGTGTTCGGTACCGGCACAGTACAGGCACAGATTCTCCATGCGGCGTCGTGTCCTCTCTTGAGGTGTCAAGCGAGACCGGTCAACTTGCATAGCCTCCACGGCGGGAGGCACAGGAACGGATTGCAGAGGACCAGAGGAGAGAGGAGCCGGGGAGAAAAAACGCCTTGTGCGAACAAAGTCCATATCCTGGCGGAGCTCCTGACGCCTTTCAGAAAAACGCATGTCAATGCGGGTGGCCAGATGAATAAGTTCATGCAGGTTAGCAGGAATTTCTCGTGCGGCCAGAACATCTTTAATGTTGCTGGATAGGCCTTTTTTAAAGGTCGCGCAGAGGGCCTCATTATTCCAGGATAATTCGGAGGCAAGGGTACGGAATTGGATGGCGTACTCGCCAACAGAAGAATTACCCTGGACCAGGTTCAGCAGGGCAGTCTCAGCAGAAGAGGCTCGGGCAGGTTCCTCAAAGACACTTCGAATCTCCGTGAAGAAGGAGTGTACAGAGGCAGTGACGGGGTCATTGCGGTCCCAGAGCGGTGTGGCCCATGACAGAGCTTTCCCAGACAGAAGGCTGACTACGAAAGCCACCTTAGACCTTTCAGTAGGAAACTGGTCCGACATCATCTCCAAGTGCAGGGAACATTGCGAAAGAAAGCCACGGCAAAACTTAGAGTCCCCATCAAATTTATCCGGCAAGGATAGTCGTAGGCCGGAAGCGGCCACTCGCTGCGGAGGAGGTGCAGGAGCTGGCGGAGGAGATGATTGCTGAAGCTGTGGTAGTAGCTGCTGTAGCATCACGGTCAGTTGAGACAGCTGGTGGCCTTGTTGCGCTATCTGTTGCGACTGCTGGGCGACCACCGTGGTGAGGTCGGCGACAACTGGCAGTGGAACTTCAGCGGGATCCATGGCCGAATCTACTGTCACGATTCGGCTGGCAGGAGGTGGATCCTCTGTGCCAGAGAGGGATTGGCGTGGACCGTGCTGGTGGACCGGTTCTAAGTTGCTACTGGTATTCACCAGAGCCCGCCGCAAAGCGGGATGGTCTTGCAGCGGCGGTAGCAACCAGGTCGTATCCACCAGCAACGGCTCAACCTCTCTGACTGCTGAAGATAGGCGCGGTACAAGGGAGTAGACAAGAGCAAGGTCGGACGTAGCAGAAGGTCGGGGCAGGCAGCAAGGATCGTAGTCAGGGGCAACGGCAGGAGGTCTGGAACACAGGCTAGGAACACACAAGGAAACGCTTTCACTGGCACAATGGCAACAAGATCCGGCGAGGGAGTGCAGGGGAAGTGAGGTATAAATAGGGAGTGCACAGGTGAACACACTAATTAAGCCAACTGCGCCAATCAGTGGCGCAGTGGCCCTTTAAATCGCAGAGACCCGGCGCGCGCGCCCTAAGGAGCGGGGCCGTGCGCGCCGGGACAAGACCGACGGAGAGCGAGTCAGGTACGGGAGCCGGGGTGCGCATCGCGAGCGGGCGCCTCCCGCATCGCGAATCGCATACCGGCTGGGAGAGGTATCGCAGCGCACCCGGTCAGCAGGTCTGACCGGGGTGCTGCAATTGCGAGGATGTTGCGAGCGCTCCGGGGAGGAGCGGGGACCCGGAGCGCTCGGCGTAACAATATGTGTGTATTGCTGGAGTTGCAAACATGGGTGCACTTGACAAACTCAGCTCGGCTATTCCCCATTGAAAGATTGTTGCACCCAGGACCCTTAGCACTGGGATATGCTACTCAATACCACTGGCATGGCCAGGTGTAAACAACATCTGACCTTTGTTGTGTATGTAACCATGGAGATTGTGATGTCGCCTAGGCCCACCAAAGAACAGCCTTGTCAGAAGCCGCACTTCCATGAGTAGAAGCAGCAGCACCATAGGTTGTCAAATAAGCTGGATTTAACCAAGACAAGTGAGTCCAATAGGATGCAGGTATGTCCTCTATCCTTACAGCTTCCCGTGGCTGTTGGTTTTATACCGTTTGGGGACAGCCAAGGAGGAGTCAGCAGGCAACACATGTAAGTGTGTGCTTGTGTGTGTGTGTGTGTGTTTCCTATGCAGATCCTAAACCCAGTATCACATGCAAGTAGGAGGCGAAAGAAAGGTTCCTGCCAAAGCCAGGTTATGGATTGCATTTAAAAATGCTCCATCAGAGTGAAATGGACTCCCATCTTCCTGCTTAGCAATAATGATAATGATATGGGTTTAATGTCTGCTGTGTGTACTGGTGGGTGACTGCCACCCAGCCAGGGTGTGTATGGGAGGCTGCCAGCCAGCCTCCCTTCCTACAAGTAGTGATGGTGCATGTGAAGGGGTTCCTCCCCTTTGACAGTTATCACTTCTCGTCCTTCTTTTTGGCTGAGATCAAATGTGGTGTCTGTTTTTATCAGTTTAATATCTGATATGTCCCCTATCTGGTAGCATATATTAAGTGCACCACCAGGTTTCAGTGTTGGAAAGAAAGATTACCTGTTTATTTGCTGCTGCAGCTGCTTGCTGGCTAGTCCAGTGGGCCCTTACTGCAGGCAAAAGACAATAGGTTGTGCCGCTTGTGTCTGGCCCCTGTTGGAGCGACCAGGCACAGGACTGCTGCTGCTGCTGAATGTCCTCTTTAATTGAATAAGCTCAGCAACCTGCACACCTGTGCAGGTTGGACATGACATGATAGGTAGCTGTCTTTCAGGTAGTGGGAGCTGAATCTTGTTAATTGACATGGGGGTGTCATTGCTGTTGAGTGACCATGCATTGGTACTGTGGTATTGGAATAATAAAAACAAATGTTGCCAGCCAGCCATCCATTGCAATAATGGATAGGACATCAGCTATGAGGCATTTGTTTGTACAAACTGCTGCTCACAACTAATGTTGCAATATAGTGTCTCCATCTGCTGGTGGTATTGAATAAGCAATAGTGCAATGATAGGGTCTGAAAAAGAAGAAAAATAAGAAGCAGCAGCATAGGAAAAAAGGAGGAAAGAAGGAAAACATGGAGAGAAGAAAAAAAAGAAGGTAGAAAAAGGTGAAAAC
Source organism: Hyla sarda (assembly GCF_029499605.1). NCBI lineage: Eukaryota > Metazoa > Chordata > Amphibia > Anura > Hylidae > Hyla > Hyla sarda. The sequence continues at coordinate 6,085 of NW_026608872.1, read as the reverse complement.
ATGTTTAAAAAAGTATTTCCATCTCTATCTCTCTCTATATATATATTTAAAAGAAATATATATATATATATATATATATATATATACAGAGAGAGAGAGAGAGATAAATATATATAGAGATAGATAGATACACATACATACATACATACATACATGCATATGTGTGTATTGTTGGAGTTGCAAATGTGTATGTAACCATGGAGATTGTAATGTCGCCTAGGACCACCAAAGAACAGCCTTGTCAGAAGCAGCACTTCCATGAGCAGAAGCAGCAGCACCATAGGTTGTCAAATAAGCTGGATTTAACCAAGACAAGTGAGTCCAATAGGATGCAGGTATGTCCTCTATCCTTACAACTTCCCGTGGCTTTTGGTTTTATACCGTTTGGGGACAGCCAAGGAGGCGTCAGAAGGCAACAAAGGTAAGTTTGTGCTTGTGTGTGTTTCCTATGCAGATCCTAAACCCAGTATCAAATGCAAGTAGGAGGAGTAAGAAGGGTTCCTGCCAAAGCCAGGTTATGGATTGCATTTAAAAATGGTCCATCAGAGTGAAATGGACTCCCATCTTCCTGCTTAGCAATAATGATATGGGTTTAGGGTCTGCTGTGTGTACTGGTGGGTTACTGCCACCCAGCCAGAGTCAAGGCTGGACTGGGATACCGGGAAAATCCCCGGTGGGCCGATCACCTTGACTGCCAAATGGCCGGTGCATTGCCGTAGAACGAGATTTGCCATAGAATGAGATGGTCCGCCTCCATCACATCCTATTGGCTCACTCTTGTCACGTGACATATTTAAACGTCACGCATCGATGCGCACAGCAGTGTCAGTTTGGCTATCACAGGGAGAGGATCTCCTCTCCCTGTGATAGCTAAAGCTGCACGGAGCGCTCATGGCCTCTGTGGCCCGACAGAAGTTCACACATGTACGCAGCTGATACGGCTGGCTCATATACACTTACTCTATTATTACATGTACTGTTGATCCACAGCGCTATCGGGATCCCGATGCCCGATGGCGCTGTCATCAGTGTGCGTCCCCGCTAGCGCCCCATGCCCGCAGCTCTACTCCCCGTCCCATTAACGCTCAGGGAGCGGGGAACAGAAAGTAGAGCATCGGGCGCAGGTAAAGTAGTACTGCGCATGTGCAGCACTACGCGAATAACTTAACCTGCGCCCGATGCTCTACTTTCTGTTCCCCGTCCCCCTTAGCTCTACTCCCCGTCCCTTTGACGCTCAGGGAGCGGGGAACAGAAAGTAGAGCATCGGGCGCAGGTTAAGTTATTCGCGTAGTGCTGCACATGCGCAGTACTACTTTACCTGCGCCCGATGCTCTACTTTCTGTTCCCCGCTCCCTGAGCGTTAATGGGACGGGGAGTAGAGCTGCGGGCGTGGGGCGCTAGCGGGGACGCACACTGATGACAGCGCCATCGGGCATCGGGATCCCGATAGCGCTGTGGATCAACAGTACATGTAATAATAGAGTAAATGTATATGAGCCAGCCGTATGAGCTGCGTACATGTGTGAACTTCTGTCGGCCCACAGGGGCCATGAGAGCTCCGTACAGCTTCAGCTATCACAGGGTGAGGAGATCCTCTCCCTGTGATAGCCAAACTGACACTACTGTGCGCATGGATGCGTGACGTTTAAATATGTCACGTGACAAGAGTGAGCCAATAGGATGTGATGGAGGCGGACCATCTCATTCTATGGCAAATCTCATTCCACGGCAATGCACCGGGCCAAGAAGTCTTCTTTAACATGGTGCGGCCGGTGCATTGCCATAGAATGAGATGGTCCGCCTCCATCACATCCTATTGGCTCACTCTTGTCACATGACATATTTAAACGTCACACATCGATGCGCACAGCAGTGTCAGTTTGGCTATCACAGGGAGAGGATCTCCTCTCCCTGTGATAGCTGAAGCTGCACGGAGCTCTCATGGCCTCTGTGGCCCGACAGAAGCTCACACATTTACGCAGCTCATACGGCTGGCTCATATACATTTACTGTTGATCCACAGCGCTATCGGGATCCCGAAGCCCGAAGGCGCTGTCATCAGTGTGCGTCCCCGCGAGCGCCCCACGCCCGCAGCTCTACTCCCCGTCCCGTTGACGCTCAGGGAGCGGGGAACAGAAAGTAGAGCATCGGGCGCAGGTTAAGTTATTCGCGTAGTGCTGCACATGCGCAGTACTACTTTACTGCGCCTCTGTGGGCCGACAGAAGTTCACACATGTACGCAGCTCATACGGCTGGCTCATATACATTTACTCTATTATTACATGTACTGTTGATCCACAGCGCTATCGGGATCCCGATGCCCGATGGCGCTGTCATCAGTGTACGTCCCCGCGAGCGCCCCACGCCCGCAGCTCTACTCCCCGTCCTCCGACCCCCCGCAGCTGTACTCCCCGTCCCCCGCAGCTGTACTCCCCGCCCCCCGCAGCTCTACTCCCCGTCCCCCGCAGCTCTTCTCCCCGTCCCCCGCATCTCTACACCCCGTCCCCCGCATCTCTACTCCCCGTCCCCTGCATCTCTACTCCCCGTCCCCCGCAGCTCTACTCCCCGTCCCCCGCAGCTCTTCTCCCCGTCCCCCGCATCTCTACACCCCGTCCCCCGCATCTCTACTCCCCGTCCCCCGCAGCTCTACTCCCCGTCCCCCGCAGCTCTACTCCCCGTCCCCCGCAGCTCTTCTCCCCGTCCTACGCAGCTCTACACCCCGTCCCCCGCAGCTCTACTCCCCGTCCCCTGTGAACGCTCAGGGAGCGATCCACAGCGCTATGGGGATTCCTACGCCCGATGGCGCTGTCATCAGTGTGCGTCCCCACGAGCGCCCCACGCCCGCAGCTCTACTCCCCGTCCCCCGCAGCTCTACTCCCCGTCCCGTTAACGCTCAGGGAGCGGGGAACAGAAAATAGAGCATCGGGCGCAGGTAAAGTAGTACTGCGCATGCGCAGCACTACGCGAATTACTTGACCTGCGCCTGATTCTCTACTTTCTGTTCCCCGCTCCCTGAGCGTTAACGGGACGGGGAGTAGAGCTGCGGGGGGCGGAGGACGGGGAGTAGAGCTGCGGGCGTGGAGCGCTCGCGGGGACGCACACTGATGACAGCGCTGTGGATCAACAGTAAATGTATATGAGGCAGCCGTATGAGCTACGTACATGTGTGAACTTCTGGCGGGCCACAGAGGCCATGAGAGCTCCGTACAGCTTCAGCTATCACAGGGTGAGGAGATCCTCTCCCTGTCATAGCCAAACTGACACTACTGTGCGCATCGATGCGTGACGTTTAAATATGTCACGTGACAAGAGTGAGCCAATAGGATGTGATGGAGGCGGACCATCTCATTCTATGGCAAATCTCATTCCACGGCAATGCACCGGCCCCTGACAGTGGTTGTCGCACGGCCGGCCGCAAGACTGGCCGTGCCGGAAGCAATGAGGCTTCCTGGGCTGACTGCAGCAGGCTGGCCAACTGACAGCAGAGGTGGCTCTAGCATAATAGGCCACCGCCTCAGTTCTCGCGTTAATGGGGGGCCTCGCTCAGGGACCCGACTAGCGCAAGTTGCTCCTCACTCTCCGGAAGACCGCCGGGATTGAAGTTTAATACAGCAGTTCCGGTTCCATCCTGCCTGCCGGTGGCGAGCCCCAGCGCTGCGCCCGACCAGCCCCTGCTGATCCTCTGCCACTTTAAGAGAAAGGGCTGCTGGGGCTGGTCGCCTGCTATAGAAACAGCTGCTGATCGGAGAAAGGGCTGCTGAAAGACCTCCTGAACCCCGCCCCCCCCCCCCCCCCCCCAAAAAAAAAAAACCTCAGAGAGAAAACAGACGAACTGTGCAGCAGGAACAGGGGCCCAGCGTGAAAGGGGGCCCGCTGCCCTCTCCAGGTCCGGCCCCAGAGGCGAGCATTAGGCCACATACCACCGCATACTCCCCGACCACAGCAAGTTTGACAGCACCCGGATGGATGCTGCGTTCAACCACCCCTTGCAGGCGGCCCAGTGACGTCTCTAGGGGGGGGGGGGCCACGGCCCCCCCTACATCATGATTGCCCCCCCCCCACATCATGATTGCCCCCCCCTTGTGCCCCCCCTAGCAGCAGTAGGTCACTAGCAGCTCTCATGGCCCTCAGGGGGGTACAGCTAGTTCACCAGTAAGGGGCCCGAGCCCCCGCTGCACCCCCCGCCCCCCGGAGCCATTTACTCCGGCATCCTTTTATTTAATAAATCTTCAGCCAGCAGCCCTGTCACCACGCAGGGGCCGCGCTATGCAGACTGGGAAGAGCAGACAGGAAGCTCCTCCCCCTCTCTCACTCCCCTGTATGCTGCTGCTGGACCTTGTGGAGCAGGCCTGCTGTGTGTATACAGGCCCGGACACCACCAGTATGGAAGACTTACCTGCCCAGTGCCCACTGCTGATGCTGCCCTTTTAAAGTAAGTAACTTGCTTGGGGGAGAGGGGGAAAGTTGTAGTTCGGGAGACAGTGGGAGGTAGTTCAGTGTTTCCCAACCAGGGGGCCTCCAGCTGTTGCAAAACTACAACTCCCAGCATTGCTTTGGCTTTATGAGCATACTGGGAGTTGTAGTTTTGCAACAGCTGGAGGCCCCCATGTTGGGGAACACTGATCTATCTATCTATCAATCAATCTCCTATCTATCTATCTATCTATCTATCTATCTCATATCTATCCATCCATCTATCTATATCCATCTATTTATGCATCTATCTAATATCTATCTATCAATCTCCTATCTATCTATCTATCTATCTCATATCTATCCATCCATCTATCTATATCCATCTATTTATGCATCTATCTATCTTTCTCATATCTATCTATCTCTCATCTATCTATCTCATATCTATCTATCTAACTCAGATAGATGAGAGATAGATAGACGAGAGATAGCTAGATAGATATGAGAGATAGAAAGATAAATAGATGATATATAGATAGAGAGATGATATATAGAAAGATACATACAGTAAATAGATGGATAGATAGATGATAGACCGATAGATAGATGATAGATAGATATGATATAGACAGATAGATAGGAGATAGATGGATATGATATAGATAGATGGATATGATATAGATACATTTATATGATATAGATAGATAGGAGAAAGATAGATAGATCAGTTTCCCAACCAGGGGGCCTCCAGCTGTTGCAAAACTACAACTCCCAGCATTCCTTTGGCTTTATGAGCATACTGGGAGTTGTGGTTTTGCAACAGCTGGAGGCCCTCCTAGTTGGGAAACACTGATCTATCAATCATCTATCTATCTATCTATCTATCCATCTATCTCCTATCTATCTATCTCATATCTATCTATCTATATCATATCTATCTCGTGTATATATATATATATATATATGAATATATATATATATATATATATATATATATCCATCTATCTATTTATGTATCTATCTATCTATCTCATATCTATCTATCTATATCATATCTATCTATCTATCTTTCTATTTATCTATCTATCTATCTCATATATATCTCAGATAGATGAGAGATAGATGAAAGATAGATATGAGAGATAGATAGATAGATGATATATAGATAGATAGATACATAAATAGATGGATATATAGATAGATATGAGATAGATAGATAAATAGATGATAGATAGATAGATAGATGATAGATATATATGATATAGATAGATATGAGATAGATAGATACATAGGAGATAGATGGATATGATAGATATAGATTGATATGATATAGATAGAATATAGAAATATAGATAGATAAAGAACAATATGATGCAGCACGCCACAAGTTTGCAGAAAATGGTGGTTTATTCCATCATGTGCATGGACTATGGACTATGCACATGATGGAATAAACCACCATTTTCTGAAAACTTGTGGCGTGTTGCATCATATTGTTCTTTGTCTGGATTGAGGAACCAGTGGACCCAGGTTCCAAGTATGCGGGCACCCCGACTTCCCTCTAATTTCTGGATTTTGGTTGTGCCGTTTTTATTTGTTTTAGATAGATAGCTAGAAAGAAATAGTATCTATCATCTATCTATCCATCTATCTATCTATCTCATATCTA
>NW_026608871.1:0-50025 GCF_029499605.1 Hyla sarda | reverse complement strand
TCCCTTGGATTGATGCCAATGCCTCCTCCAATTCCTGGAGGGAGATTGGGTCATCCAGGGAGTCCCTGACATCCTCTGTCAAACTCGGAATATTAATTCCCCTCAAGAATTCCGCTACCTCCGCCCTATTAATATAGCTGCCCATATAGAGATTGGAGAAAAAAGAGCCAACCATTTGGGCTATTTCTTCTCTATCTGTGGTTATGCTGTCATCCTCCCTCCTCAGAGCCATAATACCACGTTCGTCGCCTTGATTTTTAAGTAATCTTGACAGTGTCTTATTTGGTTTCCCTTTCTCAAAGAAATTAAATTGCCCACTGAAGAATAGTTTATTTTGTGCCTTTTTAAGTAGATATTCTTTATATTCCTCTTGAGCTGCCTTCAGTTCTAACAGCTGTTCCCCCCACTATCCTCTTCTATCCCTGCTTCTAATGTTGCCACTTTACTATTCAGTACTGATTCTTCCTGTGAGAATTCCTTTTTTTTTTTTTATTGATTCGCCCTATATATAGACCCCTCAAGTATGCCTTCATAGTATCCCATACCACCTGAGGGTTTGCGGACTTATGATTAATCTCCCAGAATGCCTCTATTTCCTGTCTAAACCAGTCCTGGTCGCCCACTAATTCAATCCAGTGGGGGTTGAGCCGAAAGCCCAACCTTTTCCCACCCATTACCTTACCTCCAATTTCCACCACCACTGGGCAATGGTCCGATAGGGTTTTAGCTTTATACTGCACCCTGCTGGTCCAGGTCATTGCATTCTTATCACACAGGCATAAGTCAATTCGGGAAGCGGTGTTATATGAGGTACTAAAACATGAGTACTGTCTTACTCCTGGGTTTAGTTTCCGCCACCCATCAACCCAATTCATCTCTCCACAGTATCTCGCCAATGCTGTTTCGTTCCCCCCTACATTCCTACCTAATTTGTATCTGTCCATACTAGGGTCTATTACATTGTTCAAATCTCCAACTATCCATAATGCCGAATGTGTCTTACTTTCGCTATAGCTCACGAGGTCCCTCAGAACATCCACTCTAAAAGATGGAGGAATATAAACAAAAGCCAAGATGACTGCCCTATCTTCCCATATTCCATAAAGAAATACATATCGACCATACTTATCTACCTTTGCATTCTTAGTCTCGAATGGTACCCTCCTGTGAACATATACTGATACTCCCATGGAGTAGGAAGAGAGTCTGGAGTGGTATTCTTCTTTGGCCCACTTCCTTGGAAGTATCTGCTCATCTCTTGACCTATGGGTCTCAACTAAACATATGATCGCAGGAAGGCACCTCCGAATATAATCGAAGACTGCACACTTTTTAATTCTATCTGACATACCTCGTATGTTCCAGGCTAATAATTTAAGCATAGATATATTTGCCTAAGAGAAAAAAGAAAAGAGAGAAGAAGAAGAGAGAGAGAAAAAAAAAAAAAAACACTCTTTTGATCATCCCGTGCCATCCCTCCCTCCTTTCCCTTATCCTTCCCCCCCCCCCCGCACCCCCCCTCTCCCCATAATGCACCGTACTTCTACTATGCACTCCTATCCTAGTGACACCCCAGAGAACCCCCCAACCCCTCCCCCCCGAGACGTAACATTATTACTCAACTAATAATTCCAACCCCTAATGCCACAGTAGTGCCTTATATTAGATGCCTTATTTATCCATCCAATCTGAGACTTCTTGTGGGGTTCCAAATATTGTTACCTTTCCCTTATGCTCAACCCGGAGTCTCGTTGGAAACAGCAGAGAGAAGGGCACCCCTGCGTTCTTTAGCCGCCTTTTTATCTCCCGAAAGGATGCCCTTTTCCTCTGGGTCTCCCAAGAGAAATCCGGATATAGAAAAATATTCTGTCCATTATACTGTAGGTCCCTCATCTCTCTTGCCCTCCTAAGGATAGTATCCCTGTCCTGGGAGGTATATAACTTAATTAGGATTGTCCTAGGGGGACCCCCCGGAGGGGGAATACGCCTTGGCACTGATGAGCTCGTTCAATCCCAAACATTGGAGTAAGATGCCCTTCCCCTATCCCCTCCTTCAACCACCTACTAAGAAACTGTATGGCAGAGTCCCCCCCCCCCCTCCACCCCCTCAGGAAACCCCACCATCCCATCAGGAAACCCCACCATCCTTATATTACAACGTCTGGATCTATCCTCAAGGTCAGTGAGCTTATCTTTAACAGATGTCCTCTCCTTTTTCAAGTCATTAACCTCCTCCTCCAAAACCTTAATCCTATTTTCTGTTTTAGGGGCTTCTTCCTCCAGTCTGGAAATCCTATCTCTCATTTTAGTCATATCGTGTCTTATCAGAGATACCTCGGTAGATACCACACCTAATTGTTTATTTATCTCCTCAATTGCACAATTAGATTTTTTCACCCCTCCCAAGATCTCCTCCAACATCTGTGTTCCCACAGGGGGCACAGACTGCCCTTCCTCAGTTTCTTCCACCGCCAAGACCGAGTACCTAGAGCCTGTTTTACTAGGGGAGAGATCCTTCTGGGTTCTAGTTTTTATACCCACAGCTGGAGACTTCCATATTTTATCCAATTTACCCATAGCCCCCTTATCTTTTTGTGGCGAGCTACCCCCTGATCTTCTGGGGTTCACCTTAGGGGCCATTTCACCCACTATTTCTCTTCACTTTATATTTGTGGGGTGTATGTATCACTACGGGGATATCACGGACCAACTTAGCAACTTTATACACCATAGGCCCCTCCCACTCGAGAATTTAAATCCCGTTATTTACAGCATACAAAAGTAAGAATTCACAGTCCCATATGGCTCTGGGGAGCGCTTAAAACCTAGGGTATCACACCCTGATCCAGAAATATCCACCACCAAATATAGCATACTAATATGCAACTACGGAATCATTAGCGTATTCACGCTCCCCCTGGTAGACAGTGCAATCACCCCCCAGAGTCACTGATCTTATTGGGTCCAGGGAGGGGTCCAATTTCATGAGAGAGGAATTCTGCTAAGACCAAGTTGTTCAATTTAGTCCATGAGTCCCGGTTTCTCCAAATCGCTAGGAGGAGTGACCAGGCAGAGAGTCAGGCATCCAATATTGTCCATTCCACATGGGGCCAGTGCAAGAGGCTGCTTCTGTTCAGAATATTGCCGGGGTATTAATCAATGGTTTCACCGGCTTCTGCACTGTTAGATATTCATCACATGTAAAGTCTGATCGTTTTACTCAGCTCCACTCTCCATCCACAAGAAAGGGTCTGGGCCAGTCTATTCAAATCCCAGCAAGGAGTAGCGGAGTTCCACACATGCCCCTCAACACCTCCGCGTCTGTCTATTACATTACTTAATTCCTTTAGAACATGGGGGTGAATGCCATCTGGACCTGGTGATTTGTCTATTTAGATTTTTTGTAGGTGGCACTGTACTTCTTCCTGGGTTAGACAGGTGACCTGTACTGGGGAGCTTACCTTATCACACTGTATTTCACCTGGCATTTCATTTTCCTCAGTGAATACAGTGGAGAAGAATTTTAGTATATTTGCTTTTTCCTGATCCCCGTTTATAATTTCTTCCTCATCATTTTTTAAAGGGCCAACACTTTCATTTTTGACCTTTTTGCTATTTATATAATTAAAGAACATTTTGGTGTTAGTCATACTCTCTTTGGCAATGAGTCTTTCTGTCTCTATTTTTGCGGCTTTTATCTGTTTTTTACATATTTCACATTTTTCTCTATAGCTTTTTAATGCTTCTTCACTGCTGTCCTGTTTTAGTAACTGAAATGCTTTATTTTAGTCATTTATTGCCCCCTTAACATTTTTATTCATCCATATTGGTTTACTTTTATTTCTGACCCTTTTATTCCTATAAAGTATATACATCTTACAGTGAAAATTTAAGATATTTTTAAAAGTCTCCCATTTAGTGTCAGTATTGTTATTTTTGAGGACATTATCCCATTTTATATTGTTATGGGCTTCTCTGAGTTGATCGAACTTTGCTTTTCGAAAGTTCATTGTTTTTGTGGCCCCTCGAGAGATTCCCTTATTGAAGAACAAGTTATAATGTATTACATTATGATCACTATTTCCTCGGTGTCCATCTACTTGCACATTAATTACTCTGCCAGTTTCAGTACGTTGGTAAATATTAAGTCTAGTAGGGCGCCCCCTCTGGTCAGGCCCTGCACCATTTGGGACAGATAATGGTCTTTAGCTATAGTCAGAAATCTGTTTCCTTTAAAGTCGAAGTCTGCCCAGTTCTCCATGAACCCAAACCCCTCCTTCCTACACCAGCTTCTGAGCCACTTGTTTACCTCCCTTATCTCCCGCAGCCTCTCTGGTACGGCTCGTGGTACAGGTAATATTTCAGAAAATACTACCTTGGAGGTCCTTGCCTTAAGCTTGCAGCCTAAGTCCCTGAAATCATTTTTAAGGACACTCCATCTACCTCTTACTTTGTCATTGGTGCCAATATGTACCATGACTGCTGGGTCTTCTCCAGCCCCACCCAGCAACCTGTCAACCCGATCCGCGATGTGCCGAACTCGAGCGCCAGGAAGACAACACACTGTTCGGCTATCCCGGTCTTTGTGACAGATCACCCTGTCTGTCCCCCTAATAATTGAGTCCCCCACTACCAGTACCTGTCTGGCCTGCCCTGCTCTCCTCCCTCCCTCCTTACTGGAGCAGACACCCCCCTGGCGGTCAGAGGCAGAGTCCTGCTGCAGTACCGCTAGCTCTGAAATGACATCCCCCTCATCTGCCAACTGGGCAAACTTGTTGGGGTGTGCCAGTTCAGGACTAGCCTCCCTGACACTTTTCCCTCTACCCCGTTTTCTAACTGTAACCCAGCTAACTGCCTGACTGTCCTGCCCCTCCGTCCCACTATCCATCCCCACCTCGACCCCAGAGAGTACCTGCTCAGTGAGCAGGAGACTACTCTGCGGGTTGTCAATGCATCTCAGTGTTGCCAGTTGCTCCTCTAGATCCAGGATCTGGGCTTCTAAATGAGCAACTCGCACACATCTCGCACAACAATATGCACCCTCAAACTGTTGTTCAAGGATTGCATACATTGCGCAAGATGCACACTGGACTGCCTTTTCCAACATGGAGGTCATACTAGATTTGGGGATTGCAAAAATTAACAGAAAAGAAAAAAAAATCTAATATTTCAATTTAAACTTCCTGAATTTAAAGTCCCTTAATTTTAAGTCCCCTCACTTTTATACTCACTCACTTGTATGCTTCACACTCTTGTATACAGACAAACAATCGCTAGCTCAACATAGTGTATTTGCTTTATATTTATCACAACCACAACCACCTCTCTTCCACTGCCTGGAAGTGAAACTTTTTTTTTTTTTTTTTTCATTTACACATCCAAATTTAACGAAAAGTCGTAAAAGACCTGTGGGGTGTTAAGGCTCACTGGACCCCTTGGTACGTGGCTTGAGGGGTGTAGTTTCCAAAATGGTATGCCATGTGGGGGTTTTCTGCTCTTCTGGCACCATAGGGGCTTCCAAAATGTGACATGCCCCCCAAAAACCATTTCAGCAAAAATTCACTCTCCAAAATCCCATTGTTGCTCCTTCCCTTCTGAGCCCTCTACTGCACCAGCCGAACACTTTACATACACATATGAGGTATTTCCTTACTCTAGAGAAATTGGGTTACAAATTTTGGGGGGCTTTTTCTCCTATTACCCCTTGTAAAAATTCAAAAACTGGGTCTACAAGAACATGCGAGTGTAAAAAATGGAGATTTTGAATTTCCTCCTTCACTTTGCTGCTATTCCTGTGAAACACCTAAAGGGTTAACACACTTACCCAAATGTCATTTTGGATACTTTGAGGGGTGCAGTTTTTATAATGTGGTCATTTGTGGGGTATTTCTAATATGAAGGCCCTTCAAATCCACTTCAAAACTGAACTGGTCCCTGAAAAATTCCAATTTAGAAAATGTTGTGAAAAATTGGAAAAGTGCTGCTGAACTTTGAAGCCCTCTGATATCTTCTAAAAGTTAAAACCTGTCAACTTTATGATGAAAATATAAAGTAGACATATTGTATCTGTGAATCAATATATTATTTATTTGGAATGTCTGTTTTTGTTACAAGCAGAGAGCTTCAAAGTTAGAAAAATGCTAAATTTTCAATTTTTTCATCAAATTTTGGAATTTTTCACCAAGAAATGATGCAAGCCTCGACAAAAATTTACCACTAACATGAAGTAGAATATGTCACGAAAAAACAATGTCAGAATCAGAATGAAAAGTAAAAGTATCCCAGAGTTATTAATGCTTAAAATGACAATGGTCAGATGTGCAAAAATGGCTGGGTCCTTAAGGTGAAAATGGGCTGGTTCCTTAAGGGGTTAAACCCCACTGGCATTTGACAGATCTTTGGAACAGTGGGCTGTGCAAATGAAAAATTTTCATTTTTCTTTTGGCAGACCACTGCTCAAAAAAATCTATCAGACACCTGTGAGATGTAAATGCTCACTGCACTTCTTATTAGGGGTGTAGTTTCCAAAATGGGGTCACATGTGTGTGTGTGTGTGTGTGTGTGGGGGGGGGGGGGGGGTTCACTGTTCTGGCACCATGGAGGCCTAAACGCACATGGCCTTCAATTTCAGCCAGATTCTCTCTCCAAAAGCCCAATGGTGCTCCTTCTCTTCTGAGCCCTGTAGTTCACCCGCAGAGCACTTTACATCCACATGTGGGGTATTTTCTGACTCAGAAGAGATGGGGTTACAAATTTTGCTGGGCTTTTTTTCCTATTACCCCTTGTGAAAATGATAAAATTGGGGTAACAATAGCATTTTAGGGAAAAAAATATACATTTTTTTATTTTCACCTCCAACTTTAACAAAAATTTGTCAAACACCTGTGGGATGTTAAGGCTCACTATACCCCTTGTTACTTTACGTGAGGGGTGTAGTTTTCTAAATGGGGGTCACATATGGGTGTTTTTTATGTTTATGTCAGAACTGCTGTAACTACCAGCCACCCCTGTGCAAATCACCAATTTAGGCCTCAAATGTATATGGTACACTCTGTTTACACTAACATGCTGGTGTAGACCCAAAATTTACCTTTTCTTAAGGGGTAAAAGAAGAGAAAAAAAATTTGTAACCAAAAACTGTTGCCTTGAAATATGAGAGGGCTCCAAAGTGAAAGAGCACCATGTGCATTTGAGGCCTAAATTAGGGATTTGCATCCACCACCAAATTACCCTACAGCAGTGCTTTCCAAATAGGGTGTCTCCAGCTGTTGCACTACTTCCTGTTCAGGGTGTGGTTGTGTGATCGTCAGCTCCAGGAGAACCAGAGAACCAGAGAGCAGCAGGATTTTCACCAGCCCTCCCCCCCCCCCCCCCCAGGTTTGTGGCAGCCTTCGGGGAAGGGTTTCCCTGCATGAACCCCAACGTCCCCATCTCCCTTACCAGGCCGGCGGGAGGTGGAGGTGACATTGCAACGGCCAACTCCCAGGATGGGGTACGGAGATCCTCCAGGATCCGCAGAAATGCAGAACCAACTCCACCGTCCATATCTGGAAGCCGCAAGGCTGCAAGGAAGGCTACAAGCAAGGCTGCAGGTAAAGACCTGCATGAAGGTGAGGAGTTGAGGAGAAACATGGGGAGGCAAGGTACCTCTGAACCCCAGCAATGGGGGGCATTGGGTCCCAGGGAGTCTTTGGCCACTTTTGGGTCCCGAATCCAAGCAAAAATGGCGGAGTATGAGTGTCTTGGCAAAATGCTTCGTGGGCTAAGAGAGGACTTAAAATTTGCCCGTTACCAGGCTGATTACACCTCAAAAAATCGAAGGCCAGTGTATTCGGCTAAAGTGCGCACCCTGAAAAAAGAGGTTGAGGAGGTAGAAAGGGTGAGGATGGAGATCATGGAAGGGGCTGGTATCTTCAGAGAAAAACTCTGCAATGAAAGTCGGTTCAGAGGCCAGCAGAACCCAGAAAGAGAGGAGGTCAGTCACAGCGAAAGCAGTGCAGAGGAGGATGGTGTGGAGGTGGATGGTGGAGGAGAAAGAGAGAACAGTGCTGAGGAGGACAGTGTGGAGGAAGATGGTGGTGGAGAAAGAGAGGACAGTGCTGAGGAAGGTGCTAAAGAGAAGCAAGATGGTGGTGCAGAGGAGAGTGAAATGGAGGAGGACACAACCCAGAGTTCATACATAAATCCTGCTCAGGTAGCCCTGCCTGTAACGTCAGATGACAGCAGTGACGACAGCGGCAGCAGCAATGGGTTAATTGGTGGTGGATTGCTGAAGGCGATTGTGCTCCAAGAGTCACCTACCCATTTTGAGAACTTATCATTTGGAAATGACTTAGGCCCAGATACTGAGGTGAAGGGCAAGAGGAAGAGGAGAAATAAAAGGAAAAAAGGAGAGGTCACCAGACTTGTTTATTCTTCTCTCCAGCAGTCTGGGCCATCTGAAAAGGTGGTTCAGGCTGGTGGGCCCCCCAGTCTGCCCGACCCCGCTTTTGCTGTAAAGCGGGGCCAGAATGGGGGGTACATGGTGGATAAGGTTTCTAAGATGGCTGCAGACGCCAAGGAGCCGCCTGTCCAGTCGGTAGGGAAGGGCAGGACAGGCTTAAGGTGGGCGACTCCGATGCTGCAGGACCACCCCAGGTGGGCAGGGGGCGTGTCCTAGTGCCGGAGCTTGGTGATGTTGCTGTCTGCTCGGGGGGCGGTCCCCCGAGCGATCTGGGCGTAGCAGGGCACTCCTCTGTGAGGGGGGGGAGTGTCCATGCGTCTGGATTGGTAGAAAAGCCCGGGCGGTCGGGTAAGGTGGCTCCTGAAGGTTGCACTGACGCTGTGGGGAATCCCTCCACGTCGGCTGCTGTAGGAGGGGTGGGGGTGCGTCCGGAGGGACAGATCCCACCCAGTGTGAAGCAGTTCTCACTGGGAACATCATCGGCGTTGAAGGAAGTGTCATCACTGGAACTGGAAGTAACATCGCCAGAACCGAAAAAGCGGTCATCGGGGGCGGGACCAGCAGCACAAACCCCCGTGGCATACGCAAATAACCCGGCCAGCTCAGGAAAGTTTAGCCAGGATAATAGTGTGAAAGGGAAGAGTGCAAAAGAGAGTGAAAATTTTGGTGATGGTATGTTGCATGAAAATGTTAGCAGTGTGCAAGAGTGGGGCATTAGAGGTGTACTAGAGAGGGGTGCTAGCGGTGTGCAAGAGAGGGGTGCTAGCGGTGTGCAAGAGAGGGGTGCTAGCGGTGTGCAAGAGAGGGGTGCTAGCGGTGTGCAAGAGAGGGGTGCTAGCGGTGTGCGAGAGAGGGGTGCTAGCGGTGTGCAAGAAAGGGATGCTAGCGGTGTGCGAGAGAGGGGTGCTAGAGGTGTACAAGAGAGGGATGCTATCGGTGTGCAAGAGAAGAGTGCTGGAGGCAGGCAAAGGGATGTCACTGGATCAGTAAAGAGTACTGAGGAAGTAGGGGCTGGTTCGGCTGCCCCCCTGGTGGCGACTGCTAGAAGCTATGCCAGCGTCGCTGCCGGGGAATCAAGAGGGTCTCCGTCTCCATCTGGTTCTGGGGGTCACTTGCAGCGGCGCCTCCTGGAGGCTCTGCGTAAGGGTGATAGGTCAATTGAGGTAGAAGGGAGGGGTTCGGTTGACCTGTCTTTTTGGATAGAGAGGCATGGTCTGGGTGCCTTCCAAGAACAGAATGGGGAGGTGATGTGGTCCCTCCCGACTCCCGGGCAGGATAGTAACCGTAGGAATGTGGCCCGTCTGATTTGGAGGGGTAAAGATGCGTGTGTTACGCCGAGCGCTCCGGGTCCCCGCTCCTCCCCGGAGCGCTCGCTACACTCTCGTCACTGCAGCGCTCCGGTCAGATCCACTGACCCGGGGCGCTGCGATACCGCCTCCAGCCGGGATGCGATTCGCGATGCGGGTGGCGCCCGCTCGCGATGCGCACCCCGGCTCCCGTACCTGACTCGCTCTCCGTCGGTCCTGTCCCGGCGCGCGCGGCCCCGCTCCCTAGGGCGCGCGCGCGCCGGGTCTTTGCGATTTAAAGGGCCACTTCGCCGCTGATTGGCGCAGTGGTTCTAATTAGTGTGTTCACCTGTGCACTCCTTATTTATACCTCACTTCCCCTGCACTCCCTCGCCGGATCTTGTTGCCATTGTGCCAGTGAAAGCGTTTCCTTGTGTGTTCCTAGCCTGTGTTCCAGACCTCCTGCCGTTGCCCCTGACTACGATCCTTGCTGCCTGCCCCGACCTTCTGCTACGTCCGACCTTGCTTCTGTCTACTCCCTTGTACCGCGCCTATCTTCAGCAGTCAGAGAGGTTGAGCCGTTGCTAGTGGATAAGACCTGGTCACTACCGCCGCAGCAAGACCATCCCGCTTTGCGGCGGGCTCTGGTGAAAACCAGTAGTGACTTAGAACCGATCCACTAGCACGGTCCACGCCAATCCCTCTCTGGCACAGAGGATCCACTACCTGCCAGCCGGCATCGTGACAGTAGATCCGGCCATGGATCCCGCTGAAGTTCCTCTGCCAGTTGTCGCCGACCTCACCACGGTGGTCGCCCAGCAGTCACAACAGATAGCGCAACAAGGCCAACAGCTGTCTCAACTGACCGTGATGCTACAGCAGCTACTACCACAGCTTCAGCAATCATCTCCTCCGCCAGCTCCTGCACCTCCTCCGCAGCGAGTGGCCGCTTCTGGTCTACGACTATCCTTGCCGGATAAATTTGATGGGGACTCTAAATTCTGCCGTGGCTTTCTTTCCCAATGTTCCCTGCACTTGGAGATGATGTCGGACCAGTTTCCTACTGAAAGGTCTAAGGTGGCTTTCGTAGTCAGCCTTCTGTCTGGAAAAGCTCTGTCATGGGCCACACCGCTCTGGGACCGCAATGACCCCGTCACTGCCTCTATACACTCCTTCTTCTCGGAAATTCGAAGTGTCTTTGAGGAACCTGCCCGAGCCTCTTCTGCTGAGACTGCCCTGTTGAACCTGGTCCAGGGTAATTCTTCCGTTGGCGAGTACGCCGTACAATTCCGTACTCTTGCTTCAGAATTATCCTGGAATAATGAGGCCCTCTGCGCGACCTTTAAAAAAGGCCTATCCAGCAACATTAAAGATGTTCTGGCCGCACGAGAAATCCCTGCTAACCTACATGAACTCATTCATCTAGCCACTCGCATTGACATGCGTTTTTCCGAAAGGCGTCAGGAGCTCCGCCAGGATATGGACTTTGTTCGCACGAGGCGTTTTTTCTCCCCGGCTCCTCTCTCCTCTGGTCCCCTGCAATCCGTTCCTGTGCCTCCCGCCGTGGAGGCTATGCAGGTCGACCGGTCTCGCCTGACACCTCAAGAGAGGACACGACGCCGCATGGAGAATCTCTGCCTGTACTGTGCCAGTACCGAACACTTCCTGAAGGATTGTCCTATCCGTCCTCCCCGCCTGGAAAGACGTACGCTGACTCCGCACAAAGGTGAGACAGTCCTTGATGTCTACTCTGCTTCTCCACGTCTTACTGTGCCTGTGCGGATATCTGCCTCTGCCTTCTCCTTCTCTACTATGGCCTTCTTGGATTCCGGATCTGCAGGAAATTTTATTTTGGCCTCTCTCGTCAACAGGTTCAACATCCCGGTGACCAGTGTCGCCAGACCCCTCTACATCAATTGTGTAAACAATGAAAGATTGGACTGTACCATACGTTTCCGCACGGAGCCCCTTCTAATGTGCATCGGACCTCATCACGAGAAGATTGAATTTTTGGTCCTCCCCAATTGCACTTCCGAAATTCTCCTTGGACTACCCTGGCTTCAACTCCATTCCCCAACCCTGGATTGGTCCACTGGGGAGATCAAGAGTTGGGGGCCCTCTTGTTTCAAGGACTGCCTAAAACCGGTTCCCAGTACCCCTTGCCGTGACTCTGTGGTTCCCCCTGTAACCGGTCTCCCTAAGGCCTATATGGACTTTGCGGATGTTTTTTGCAAAAAACAAGCTGAGACTCTACCTCCTCACAGGCCTTATGATTGTCCTATTGACCTCCTCCCGGGCACTACTCCACCCCGGGGCAGAATTTATCCTCTGTCCGCCCCAGAGACTCTTGCTATGTCTGAGTACATCCAGGAAAATTTAAAAAAGGGCTTTATCCGTAAATCCTCCTCTCCTGCCGGAGCCGGATTTTTCTTTGTGTCCAAAAAAGATGGCTCTCTACGTCCTTGCATTGACTACCGCGGTCTTAATAAAATCACGGTAAAGAACCGCTACCCCCTACCCCTCATCTCTGAACTCTTTGATCGCCTCCAAGGTGCCCACATCTTTACCAAACTGGACTTAAGAGGTGCTTATAATCTCATCCGCATCAGAGAGGGGGATGAATGGAAAACGGCATTTAACACTAGAGATGGACACTTTGAGTATCTGGTCATGCCCTTTGGCCTGTGCAACGCCCCTGCCGTCTTCCAAGACTTTGTTAATGAAATTTTTCGTGATCTCTTATACTCCTGTGTTGTTGTATATCTGGACGATATCCTGATTTTTTCTGCCAATCTAGAAGAACACCGCCAGCATGTCCGTATGGTTCTTCAGAGACTTCGTGACAATCAACTTTATGCCAAGATAGAGAAATGTCTGTTTGAATGCCAATCTCTTCCTTTCCTAGGATACTTGGTCTCTGGCCAGGGACTACAAATGGATCCAGACAAACTCTCTGCCGTCTTAGATTGGCCACGCCCCTCCGGACTCCGTGCTATCCAACGTTTTTTGGGGTTCGCCAATTATTACAGGCAATTTATTCCACATTTTTCTACCGGTGTGGCTCCTATCGTGGCTTTAACCAAAAAAAATGCCAATCCCAAGTCTTGGCCTCCTCAAGCGGAAGACGCCTTTAAACGGCTCAAGTCTGCCTTTTCTTCGGCTCCCGTGCTCTCCAGACCTGACCCATCTAAACCCTTCCTATTGGAGGTTGATGCCTCCTCTGTAGGAGCTGGAGCGGTCCTTCTACAAAAAAATTCTTCCGGGCATGCTGTTACTTGTGGTTTTTTTCTAGGACCTTCTCTCCGGCGGAGAGGAACTACTCCATCGGGGATCGAGAGCTTCTAGCCATTAAATTAGCACTTGAGGAATGGAGGCATCTGCTGGAGGGATCAAGATTTCCAGTTATTATTTACACCGATCACAAGAACCTCTCCTATCTCCAGTCTGCCCAACGGCTGAATCCTCGCCAGGCCAGGTGGTCTCTGTTCTTTGCCCGATTTAATTTTGAAATTCACTTTCGGCCTGCCGATAAGAACATTAGGGCCGATGCTCTCTCTCGTTCCTCGGATGCTTCGGAAGTTGAACTCTCTCCGCAACACATCATTCCTCCTGACTGCCTGATTTCCACTTCTCCAGCCTCCATCAGGCAAACTCCTCCAGGAAAGACCTTCGTCTCTCCACGCCAACGCCTCGGAATCCTCAAATGGGGTCACTCCTCCCATCTCGCAGGTCATGCAGGCATCAAGAAATCTGTGCAACTCATCTCTCGCTTCTATTGGTGGCCGACTCTGGAGACGGATGTCGTGGACTTTGTGCGAGCCTGCACTGTCTGTGCCCGGGATAAGACTCCTCGCCAGAAGCCCGCTGGTTTTCTTCATCCTCTGCCTGTCCCCGAACAGCCTTGGTCTCTGATTGGTATGGATTTTATTACAGACTTACCCCCATCCCGTGGCAACACTGTTGTTTGGGTGGTCGTTGATCGATTCTCCAAAATGGCACATTTCATCCCTCTTCCTGGTCTTCCTTCAGCGCCTCAGTTGGCTAAACAATTTTTTGTACACATTTTTCGTCTTCACGGGTTGCCCACGCAGATCGTCTCGGATAGAGGCGCCCAATTCGTGTCAAAATTCTGGAGGGCTCTCTGTAAACAACTCAAGATTAAATTAAACTTTTCTTCTGCATATCATCCTCAATCCAATGGACAAGTAGAAAGAATTAACCAGGTCTTGGGTGATTATTTACGACATTTTGTTTCCTCCCGCCAGGATGATTGGGCAGATCTTCTACCATGGGCCGAATTCTCGTATAACTTCAGAGTCTCTGAATCTTCCTCCAAATCCCCATTTTTCGTGGTGTACGGCCGTCACCCTCTTCCTCCCCTCCCTACCCCCTTGCCCTCTGGTCTGCCCGCTGTGGATGAAATTTCTCGTGATCTTTCCACCATATGGAGAGAGACCCAAAATTCTCTCTTACAGGCTTCATCACGCATGAAGAAGTTTGCTGATAAGAAAAGAAGAGCTCCTCCCATTTTTTCTCCTGGAGACAAGGTATGGCTCTCCGCTAAATATGTCCGCTTCCGTGTCCCTAGCTACAAGTTGGGACCACGCTATCTTGGTCCTTTCAAAATTTTGTGCCAGATTAATCCTGTCTCTTACAAACTTCTTCTTCCTCCTTCTCTTCGTATCCCTAATGCCTTTCACGTTTCTCTTCTTAAACCACTTATCATCAACCGTTTCTCTCCCAAACTTGTTTCCCCCACTCCTGTTTCCGGCTCCTCGGACATCTTCTCCGTCAAAGAGATTCTGGCATCCAAGAAGGTCAGAGGGAAAACTTTTTTTTTAGTTGATTGGGAGGGTTGTGGTCCAGAAGAGAGATCCTGGGAACCTGAGGACAATATTCTAGACAAAAGTCTGGTCCTCAGGTTCTCAGGCTCTAAGAAGAGGGGGAGACCCAAGGGGATGGGTACTGTTACGCCGAGCGCTCCAGGTCCCCGCTCCTCCCCGGAGCGCTCGCTACACTCTCGTCACTGCAGCGCTCCGGTCAGATCCACTGACCCGGGGCGCTGCGATACCGCCTCCAGCCGGGATGCGATTCGCGATGCGGGTGGCGCCCGCTCGCGATGCGCACCCCGGCTCCCGTACCTGACTCGCTCTCCGTCGGTCCTGTCCCGGCGCGCGCGGCCCCGCTCCCTAGGGCGCGCGCGCGCCGGGTCTTTGCGATTTAAAGGGCCACTTCGCCGCTGATTGGCGCAGTGGTTCTAATTAGTGTGTTCACCTGTGCACTCCTTATTTATACCTCACTTCCCCTGCACTCCCTCGCCGGATCTTGTTGCCATTGTGCCAGTGAAAGCGTTTCCTTGTGTGTTCCTAGCCTGTGTTCCAGACCTCCTGCCGTTGCCCCTGACTACGATCCTTGCTGCCTGCCCCGACCTTCTGCTACGTCCGACCTTGCTTCTGTCTACTCCCTTGTACCGCGCCTATCTTCAGCAGTCAGAGAGGTTGAGCCGTTGCTAGTGGATACGACCTGGTCACTACCGCCGCAGCAAGACCATCCCGCTTTGCGGCGGGCTCTGGTGAAAACCAGTAGTGACTTAGAACCGATCCACTAGCACGGTCCACGCCAATCCCTCTCTGGCACAGAGGATCCACTACCTGCCAGCCGGCATCGTGACAGCGTGCCCGCCCCGGGCAAGGGTGGTTGAGCTCCTCCTTCAGATGGAGTTCAGGGCGAGTGACATCTTTGCCCTGATTCACCCCTATGGTTCTTCTGAGTTCGACATCAGCTTTGTTCGGCCAGAGGGTCTTGAACTTTTCTGGTCGAATTACGAGATGGTGAAGAACGAGCCCGGCTGGCGGGATTTCGCTGTAAAAGCGATATCCCGGCAGAACCAAACCAAGAGAGTGACCGTTTTGACCCGTAACGAGTCGCTGTCTTGCTACGACATCATGACCTGGCTCGGTCGTTATGGGGATGTGACGGACATGCCCAAGAAAAATCTTGATGAGCACGGGATCTGGTCTGGGGCCTGGACGTTTTCCGTCAAACTTAGGCGTTCAGGGAGCACAGTTGCCCACATCCCATCGGCAGCCTTACTCGGACGTGACAGAATCCAAGTCTTCTACCAGGGGCAGCCTAAAGTCTGCCACAGGTGTGGTAGTCCTACCCATTTTAGCGCAGCCTGCACTGTGCAAGTTTGCGCTTTTTGTGGTGGGGCTGGTCATTTGGCTGCATCCTGTGGGCAGATCCGGTGTCATCTGTGTGTTGTCCTAGGACACCCTTTCAAGCGTTGCCCCAGCGCCTTTTCCCGTTTGGTGGCCGCTCCAGCTGGGGAGAGCTTTAGGGTTGCCCCGGCTGGGGAGGGTACGGGCATGGGTGAAGGAGCAAAAGGGTTAATGAAGAGCAAGAAGGGGCCTGCCAAACTAAGGCGAGAGGAAAACCGCAGAAGGAGCAGGGAGCTGGAGAGTTCTCAGGTGGCGGGGGTAGCTCCTGGCCCTGCTCCTGTCACTAGCCCAGATGTTGCTGAGACCCTGGGGGATGGTGTGTTGGATGAGGAGATTAGGAGGATTCGCGAAGAGGAAGGCAAAGAGGCTGATCTTTTCTGATTCCTCCCACTATAAAAGTGTGGATGAGGAGGGGAGGGAAAGGCCGAAAAAAGACAAGGGCAAAAAAGTTGTAAAGGGGAAGTCTCAGTCCTCTATTTCAGGTGCTAAAGGCCAGGTCCTAAAAGGAAGCTTACCTGCCCCCCTTCTGATTGACCTATCGAACAGGTACCTTGTCCTTGATACCATCTCCTCCCCCTCATTGGAGGGGGGTGGCGAGGATGGGGTGCCTGAGGGATTGGAGCCTCCAGGGGGAACTGGGTCCTGTCCTGTTGAGGCATCTTCCTCGGAGGGCAGGGCTAACTCAGGGCCAGATGGAGATGGGAGCCAGATGGATCAGTCTGAGTCAAAAAAGAGATCTAAAGAAAGTAAGAATGCTCCTTCTTCTTCAGGGGATGAGGCGGTGAAGAAGAAGGGCAAGAAAAAATAATGGGTAAGGCCGTCTAACTCAATTACCCAGGATGGCAGCACTCACCCCATTGACGCTGGCATCTATTAATTGTGCCAGTATAAAGTCTGATACGGCTAGATTCGCAGCCTTTGATTTTCTCGGCCGTGTTGAAGCCGACATTTTCTTTTTACAGGAGACCAGGTTGTCAGATCTAGCCTCTCTGGTGAAAGCCAGAAGAGAGTGGAGGCGCGGCCCCTCCCACTGGTCTCTTGTGGCTGAGCCGTATAGTGGGGTGGCGGTCCTTTTTACCGCTCCGGTCGAATGCAGACGGGTCATTGAGTTAGAAATGGGGAGGTGCCTGATCTTAGATGTCTTCATGAAGGGACAAGAGCTCCGGCTCATTAACATCTACACCCCACAAACAAAGTGGGGCCGTAAGGATCTCTTTATGAGGATTAAACCCTTTCTTTTTACTAGCCGGCAAGTGATCTTTGGAGGGGACTTCAATAATGTCACGAGGTCCCAAGATAGGAGAGGTTCCAATGATCGGCTGGCTTATGACTGTGTGGCCCTTAGTAATATAGTCAGGGAAGCTCGCCTAGAGGATGCCCACATCCGGAGCCCCTCAGGCCACGCGGGTTTCACCTTTCATCGAGGTAGCAGCAGGTCTAGGATAGACAGGTTTTATTTAAAGGAGGAAGCCGTCTCTTCCGCAGTGTCCGTGGTTGAGGTGGAGTTCTCCGACCACTGTATGATTTTGTTTTCCCTGAATGTTTCAGAGACCCCCCGGATGGGAAAAGGTTATTGGAAGCTGAATTTGTCCCTCCTGGAGGAAACAGAGATAAGACAGTCCTTTGAGGATTTTCTTCAAAGTCAGGTACCTTTACTGGACTTTTGTAGTAGTAAGTCTGAGTGGTGGGAGATATTCAAGAAGCAGGTTGCGGGGTTCTTCCGCCAGCTCTCGAGCCTCAGGTCCCTAAACAGGTATCGCCTGTATCAGGGACTGAGGAGGAAACTCGAGCTTCTCGTCTCGACTGGAGGTAGCCGAGAGGATATCTCCAGAGTGAAGTCCTTGCTGATGAGGTGTCAGTACGATAGGCAAGCATCTTTGGTTTTTGAGAGGGATTACGGGAAGTACCGCTCGCCCGACCCTTACAGGAACTGCAAGATGTCAGTGAGTAGTAAAGTAGTCTCAGGACTGATTGATAGTACGGGATCTCTGAATCGGTCCAGATCAGGGATCCTGGAGGTCGTCAGATCCTTCTACTCGCACCTACAGACAGGAAGCTTCTGGCCAAGATACTGTTTAATCGGCTGGTGAAGTTTGCACCCCGGCTCCTTTCGGGGGCTCAGCACTGCTCTGTTCCAGGCCGAAGCACCTTAAGTGCTGTCCTCAGTGTCAGGGAGGCAGTGGAGCGGAGTAGTGCGGGTCTCTGGAAGGGGTACTTACTTTTCCTTGGATCAGGCCAAAGCATTTGATCGAGTGAACCATGACTACCTCTGGTCCGTCCTCCTGAGATATGGCTTACCGTGTACTTTTGTTAATTGGCTTAAGATCTTGTATGCAGGGGCAGAGAGTTTCCCGCTGGTGAACGGGTGGTCTGGCCGCTCTTTGAGGTGGGGTCTGGAGTCCGTCAGGGTTGTCCTTTGAGCCCGCTCTTATATGTATTTGCGATCGATCCCTTCCTTAGGAGGGTGAGTTGCGGACCATTGGCGGGAGTCAGGATGATTCTGGCGGAGCCGGGTGTCGCCCAGAGAGTGGTGGCGTACGCTGATGATGTCACCATTTTCCTCTCCTCGAGAGAGGAGGCCGATGTGGTGATGTCGGAAGTGGACCGCTACTCGGAGGCATCCGGGTCTAAGATCAACCAGGATAAGTGTGAGAGTCTCTGGCTGGGAGGGGGAGACCCCACGTTTGATCTCCCGGACACCCTTCCAGGGCCCCAAGACTCAGCAAAAGTTTTGGGCATCACATTCGGCCAGGATGATTATCCCACCAAAAACTGGGATGGTAAGCTCCAGGATGCCACTCAGAGGGTGGACCAGTGGAAGGGTTGGTCTATGACCCTCAGGGAAAGCGTACACCTGATCAAATCGTACCTGCTCCCCTTGTTTTGGGCAGCGTATGTATTTTACCAGAGGCTTACTACACTAGGGTCTACAGCCTGTTTTTCCAACTGTTATGGGGGAACAGGTTGAACCTAGTCAAGAGGGAGGTTACGTACCGCACGAGGAGACTAGGGGGTTTATCTATGGTAAACCCTGTGGTGTTCTTAACGAACACCTTCTTGAAAGCCAACATTGCAAACCTCTGGTCAGAGAGGGCTCCTCCGTGGGTACTCTCCTGCAGGGAATGGTTTCGGCCTTTCTTCCAGGAATGGGAGACAGGAGGGCAAGTGAAGGACCTCCGTACACCACATGGATATCTTCCGGCTTACGCTACCCCGACTCTGAAGGCGATACGTCGGTGGGGTCTGGGAGTGTGGGAGATCAGGACCCAGTCAAGGCAGTTCCTTGACAAACGGGTTCTGTTGACCCACTTCCAGAAGCCTCTGGCGCTCAGGGACTGCCCAGGTCGGGATCTGACGGTGGGATTGCATCTTTTAAATATGAAAAGGATCCCCCAGAAGTTTTGGGACTTGGCCTGGCGCTGCTTTCAGGGGAAGCTATATGTGAGGGACAACCTGAAGTACAGGAACTCTGATGACCGGGGATGTCCCCGAGAAGAGTACGGGGACACGCTGGAAAGCATGGACCACTTCCTGCTTCATTGTCCCTTTAATATAGGGGTTTACAACAGGGTGGGTGCTTCCATCGGCTGGAGTCAACTTGCCGGCCTTTCCTATCCGGAGTGGGCTTATGGGGCATTCAGGAACCTGGGTGGCCGTGATCGGGGCACTTTATTCTTAGTTAGCTTAGTGGTTAGGTACTACACGTGGAATGCACGGTGCTTAGTATCGACCCAACAGAAAGTCCTCTCCGAGGTGGAGGTATGTAGGAACATCACTGGTGACCTCGGGAAGATCAGGTCTTTGGAGTATGGCAGTCTTGGTACCAGTAGGGCTTCTCTCCTGTGGAGAGGGTTTTCTTTTGATGTACCTTAATTTTGGTTAGGGACAGTATATAGATGTTAGGGTGAGTATAGGGTCAGTTTTATGAAGGGATAGCGATAGGGTTAGAAGTAAGGTTCATAGGGTAAGCATTTTGAAACTTAGTTTTATCAGGATTGCCATCCTTCTTCCTGGTGGTGGGCTATGCATGTCACTCTAGCTTTTTGTTTTGTTTTCTGTAATTTGAATGTAAAGGGCTTGCAGGCAACCAATCTTGGGCCTGGTGGGGGTTTGAAGTACTGTATTACTTTGTTTTTCATATTATTTCTGTGGTTGTAGTGAATTAGTACATTGTTGAGTTAGTTAATAATAGTGGGGGGGGGGATTAATTTTAAGTTGGGTGGGGGTTGTTGGGGGGAGGGGGTGATGCTTTGGGTCTGACTTGGGTCAGTTTATGGACAATGACTGTTTCAGTAAAAAAAAAATAATAATAAATAAAAAAAACACTGTGATACACGAACTCTGACCATGTCCAGTGGGAGTGGTGTGGGTGATGGGAGAGTTCATAGTGTAGGTTATTTTTCTTTAGGTTTTATTCTTGTTTACATGTATTTCATAAGTATAAATAGTTTTATGTATTTTTGTATAGTGTTATACCTCATTGTTGGGTAAAGGAAGTCGGACCAGCTTTTAGTTGATATTATTGTGTTTATTTTTTCCCCCTTATGGTAATGTATCCATGCATGTGTGTGTTACTATAGTTTAAAGAGAAGGGAAAGGAGAAAGGGGAAAAAATAAATAAATAAATAAATGAAATTTCCAAGTTGGAATTATTTTTAGTTATGGCAATAAGCCCTCTTTTTATTATAAATTTTTTTATTTTTTTTTACTTTATTTTATTTTTTTATTTTTTTCGTTGTTATGATCTAATATGTATTGTGAGTATTGGTTGTTGTCTGTGTGTAAAATTAATGGTATTTCCAAGATGGAATTATTTTATTTATTTCCTTATTATTTTTATGGCAGTTAGCCCTATTTATTTTTGTTTAATGCATTTTGTGTATGGTATGTGGGGATAAGTTTCCTATTCGGATGTTTTCAGTTAAAACTTAATTAAGGAAAGCTATATTTATGTTTTGTTGGTAATTAATGTGTGTGTGTATGTGTGTGTGTTTGGAAGGATAATAGGTAAGAATTAGTAGTATCAGGCATTATTTGGTAGTTGAGTTAAGCTGGGCTGGTTGGTTAGGTAGGTCCTTTTATTCTGTAACAAAGAGTTTATATTTGTTACTTTTTCATCCTTATGTTTCAGCTGATTAAGCATTGTATTTGTGTTTTGTAAAAGTTTTATATTTTTCTAATAAAAAGAGTTCCAGCTGTAGCAAAACTCCCAGCATGCCAGGACAGTCAATGGCTATGCCGATGTGCTGGCCCCTGTATTCTCTGTGCAGTGATGACAACAGGGTGCCGCAACCGAGATCACGGGGGTCCTTTGGAGAGGGGATAAGATGTCTTGGTGCGTAGTACCCCTTTAAGAGGGAAAAACATGATATATATTTAACCCCAAACCAAATGTACCTTATTTTTATTTTCTACCTAATGTACATAAAGACCGAAAAAAAAAACACCTGGTCGTCCGATAGTTGCCAGATGTTTATCTGAATATATAGACCATCAGTTACAGAAATGTGCGGTGTCTTTACCAGCATACCTCAGAGATAAATGGGCGTTTATTAACCCTATTGAAAGATATCATACGGGAAGAGGACTATATGTGGGCAACGCTAGATATTGCTTCATTATATAGTAACATCCCACATGACAGAGGAGTGGAAGCTGTATGATCTTTTTTAGTGGAAGATCCCTTGATGCCCATACATCAGAGGAACTTCATTTTGGAGGCCATTAAAGGAGTAGTGCAGTGTTGAAAAACATCCCCTATCCCAAGGATAGGGGATACATTTCAGATTGTGGGGTGTCCGACTGCTGGGGGGCCCCGTGATCTCCTGTACGGGGCCCTGGCTCGCTGGCCAGATAGCGCGTGTTGACTAGTGTTGAGCAGCATAGGCCATATTCGAATTCGCGATATTTCGCGTATATATGGACAAATATTCGTCATATATTCGCTAAATTCGCATATTCGTAATATTCGCGTAATATTTTTGCATATGCGAAAATTTGCATAAATGAAAATGTGCATAAGCAAATTTTCCCATATGCGAAAATTCATACGCCAGTCTCACACAGTAGTATTAGAGCCTTCTTTACACCACACAAGCTGGAAGCAGAGAGGGATGATCACTGTGATGTGTATTGTGAAAAAAAAAAAAACAATATTCGTAATTTCGAATATATAGTGCTATATTGGCGAATATTCGCGAATTCGCGCATTGCGAATATTTGCGAGCAACACTAGTGTTGACCACCAGACGAAGGGGCAGCCGACACGCCCCCTCAAAAAAAGCGCTATGGCAGAGCCAGAGATATCCAAAGGCAGCGCTGCATCAGTCCCCCCAAAAAATGTGAGTTCCTGGATTTAAATATCTATATTCAGGATGGCTGTTCGCATACTGCCAACTATTTTAAGGAGGTGGATGCAAACAGATACCTCGACTTTAACAGTTGCCATCTTAAATAATGGAAGAAGAACATTCCATTAGGTCAAATGAAAAGAATCCGAAGGAATTGTTCTTCCACACAAAAATACCTACAACAACTAGAGAACCTGGAGGATCGTTTTAAACAAAAAGGGTATCCCAAACCCCTTATACAAGGAGCACGCCAGAGAGTGGACGAATTAGAACAAAGTGCTTGCTTGAAAAATAATAAACAGGGTAATGCAGAGGGGGGTTATAATGATGAATTTGATTCTGTTTTTCTAACTAGGTATTACACTTCACACACCAATATTTTTTTATTATTTTTTTTATTTTTTTTTGTATAGGTAATATCACCAGCTCATATTATTGTGTCATGATTACTGGCACCATATGTAGTCCCCCAGTTATTCTTCTTTAGATGTTTTCCGTGTCCTGTGCAGTATCTCTCCCAGAAGTCCACTTGATGGCCCCCGTGGTGGTCTACACCCCGAAGTCATCAATTTTTACTCTAAGAGAGAGTGTGCAGCTGTTTCTGGAGACGGTCAACAATAACCTCTGCATGGTGGAATAATAGGTCACGATGTTTATCAGGA
The DNA here is from genome assembly GCF_029499605.1 of Hyla sarda. Lineage (NCBI taxonomy): Eukaryota > Metazoa > Chordata > Amphibia > Anura > Hylidae > Hyla > Hyla sarda. The sequence goes on along the minus strand of NW_026608871.1, from coordinate 27,063 downwards.
TCAGTAGAAGCATCACCCACTCGATGATTATGATGGGGATTTCACGGATCTCGTCCCAGTCTTCATCATTATGGAATAATTCCTTTAATGTTTCATATCCAAAATAGAAAACTACACAGACAAAAGTCAGGCCACAGCAGGTGCATCTACTATGGTGGATGACTTTTTTTGCTCCTGGTAATTTATACATCTGGATGGACTGCCCAAGGTAGTATAAGGCTTCACATGTAATGGAAATTATCGTGCTGACAAAGTGTATCCTGGGATATTCTTCGGGGGACAATACATGCATAACAGCTGTGGAAAAACAGGAGGCCCACACAATGGCCAGCAGGATCCTCTGGATCAGGACCTGATGACCCCTGAACTCTTCAGTATGCATAACCATATACTTATAAATAAGAAAGGTTAGTACCAAAGTGCCAATGGACGTCCCTATAAATCCAATTCTGAATAATATGCTTTCGGGAAAGACATTTCCCACGTCACTGTGAAGGAAAAGAAACCAATGTTATTATGGATATTTCCTCACTCCCAACCCATGAAATAAGAATCATGTGCTTGTTTATCTTACCTGATGCTCATCAGTGGCGAGGCTGCATGGCCGAGGACGACCGTCATGATGTAGCTGGTGGCAAGCCAGGCCGCACACCAAAACGCCAACAGGAGGGGGACGAACCCCAGTCCTTTTAGCTCCATTTCAGACAAGTAGAAGAAGAAGACGCTAATCTCACTATTCTCACTAATCGCACTGGAACTGACTGAAGGCTCGGGCGGCTGTCAGTGGGATGTCAGGCCTCCAGCTGTCTATGACATCACATGTGACATGTCAGAATGACTGCTTGTTTCTTTGAGCTGCCATGATTTAGTATCTGCTATAGACAGAACCTGATGTTTTTACTATGGACCTTACAGACCTCAGAACCCAAGTAATTAGTGCAGGGGCTCCATTTTGATCATCTCATATTTCACATTATTTGAGTTCCAGGGCTCAGATACATTTGCACCCTCTATAGCAGTGGTCTTCAAGCTGTGAACCCCCAACCGCTGCAGAACCACAACTCCCAGCATGCCGAGACAGCAACTTCGCATAAGGAAATAGTCTAATTAAACTTTTCTTATATATAGAATCCCTGAAATCTCCAATCTCTCCTTTTATTGGTTTATGATCTGTGTTACTTATTTGTTAAAAACAATGTTTCTGATTGTCTTCCCCCCACACACTTATGGGCTATCTCTTCAAACGACTTTATTTGACCTAAAGCGTATAATTGATTTACATAAATAAGCCCCTTTTCATCCAAAAGAGTGAATCTTTAATTTTAAGGAATTCTTTAAGTGCTTTATTCGACCATAATGAAGTAAAGTCAAATCTCCATGTGATTTTAAACATTTTTTAAGTTCCTCCCATACTTAATTATCTAGATATGCATGGGTGTAGTGAGTATCCCAGCTTCCAAAATCTCAAAAATATCCTTATAACGACCCATTAGGGTATGTTCACACTACAGTGTGTGAATGGAATCTCCGCTCGCTGAATTCAGTGAGCGAAGATTCAGACTGGCAGCCGGCGGTGGCGGTAGGACCGGGCGGCACTGAGCCGTCACCATTGACAGCTATGCAGTGCTCGCGGACTTCCGTGCAAAGAATGAACATGTTCTTTCTTTGGGCGGAACAATTTCATTGGCGCTGAAATTCCGCAGTGTGAACGGCTCTCGCGGAAACCCATTCACACCGCGGAATTCGGCTCTCGGAGTTCCGCCCGTGGAATTCGGCTTGCGGAATTCCGCCCGTGGATTTCCGCGGGAATTCCGTAGTGTGAACATACCCTTAGAGAGAAAAAATAGGACTACATTTTCCCTCCTTCTCATAATAGTCTGCAATTTTAGTGCTAAAAAGTACCTAAAAAAAAAAAAAAAGTGCCCAACCCCCATCGTGCTCAGCTAACGTTAAAGAAACATATTTCATTCTCGTGCTTTCCTGCCCCAAAGTAGTGAATTTAATAAAGAAATAAGAGCTTGGAACCATTTTTCTGATATCCATACAGTATAGAAACATAGAATGTGTCGGCAGATAAGAACCAATTGGCCCATCTAGTCTGCCCAATAATCTGAATCCTATCAATAGTCCCTGGCCCTATCTTATATGAAGGATAGCCTTATGCCTATCCCATGCATGTTTAAACTCCTTCACTGTATTTGCAGCGACTAGTGTTGCTCACGAATATTCGCAATTCAAATTTTAATCGCGAATATAGCATATTCGCGAATTTGCAAATATTGCAAATATAGCACTATATATTCATAATTACGAATATTCGCTTTTTTTGCGCATATGTGAAAATTTGTGCGCATATGCGCAAATTTGCGAATATTGAGCCCTCCCTTCATTAATGGTATAGAGAACTGTGACTAGTGCATCAACTCTGTGATTTTTTGCCCAATAAAACCAATAGGCTAATTGTGGTCTATGGGGATCTCACTGCATGTAAGATAAGCAGGACCGTCTCGGCAGTACAGTGGGATGGGAAACCGTCACTGGTTCGAGTCCCAGGGTGGACAGTGTTACAGTGTTGTGGTTAAACTTTACTTTCCTGGAAAAGCTGCTGAGTTGCCCATAGCAACCAATCAAATTGCTTCTTTCATTTTTCAGAGGCCTATTCAAAAATGAAAGAAGCGATGTGATTGGTTGCTAAGTATATAGTAAACATTCATATATGTGGTCAATATATAGTATACATTCATATATATGGGGGTAAGTATATAGTATACATTCATATATATGGGGGTCAGTATATAGTATACATTCATATATGGGGGTCAGTATATAGTATACATTCATATATATGGGGGTCAGTATATAGTATACATTCATATATATGGGGGTCAGTATATAGTATACATTCATATGTGTGGTCAGTATATAGTATACATTCATATATGGGGGTCAGTATATAGTATACATTCATATATATGGGGGTCAGTATATAGTATACATTCATATATATGGGGGTCAGTATATAGTATACATTCATATGTGTGGTCAGTATATAGTAAACATTCATATATATGGGGGTCAGTATATAGTATACATTCATATATATGGGGGTCAGTATATAGTATACATTCATATATATGGGGTCAGTATAAAGTATACATTCATATATATGGGGGTCAGTATATAGTATACATTCATATATGGGGGTTAGTATATAGTATACATTCATATATATGGGGTCAGTATATAGTATACATTCATATATATGTGGTCAGTATATAGTATACATTCATATATATAGGGGTCAGTGTATAATATACATTCATATATGGGGGTCAGTATATAGTATACATTCATATATACGGGGGTCAGTATTTAGTATACATTCATATATATGTGGTCAGTATATAATATACATTCATATATATGGGGGTCAGTATATAGTATACATTCATATGTATGGGGTTTCAGTATATAATATACATTCATATATATGGGGGTCAGTATATAGTATACATTCATATATATGGGGGTCAGTATATAATATACATTCATATATGGGGGTCAGTATATAGTATACATTCATATATACGGGGGTCAGTATATAGTATACATTCATATATATGTGGTCAGTATATAGTATACATTCATATATATGGGGGTCAGTATATAGCAGTGATTCCCAACCGCGGTGCCGCGGCACACGTGTGTGCCGTTCAGCACTGCCCGTGGTGCCGCTGGATTTTGCCGTGATTTTTTTTATTTTTTACTATTATTTTTTTTTAAATGTCCCGCCCCGGCCTGACGGCGCAGGGGGGAAGGGAAGTCTGCGTGCGCACTGCGCACACAGCGTCCCCCTCTATCTCCTGCGTTTCCTGTGTTCCCCTCCGTCCCCTGCGTCTGCCGCGTGACCCGTGTTCCCCTCCTTCCCCATCTGTTCCCTGTGTCCCCCGCATCCCCCTCCTTCACTCTCCGTCTCCTGTGTCCCCCTCCGTCCCCCTCTCCCTTGCGGCGCAGTGAGCCGGATATGGTGCCCTGGGGCGGAACGAGCTGCACCAGCGCCGTACTCCCGTGCCTCCTGTGGAACTGCAAGCTGTGCGGGCCGGCTTGCTTAAGGTACCGTACCCTTTCCACCCCTCTGTTCACCTTCTCAACCCTGTCTAAATCCCCCCACCGTCACCCAGGTCCACACTCTACCCCTCCCCCCCGACCCCGTCACTCATGTCCACCCCCCCTGTCAGCCACGTCTGCCTTGTTTACCTCCCTGTCCATCTCTATCACCCATGTCCACCCCCCCCTGTCAGCCATATCTGCCTTGTTTACCTCCCTGTCCATCTCTATCACCCATGTAATCCCTCCCTGTCACCCATGTAATCCCTCCATGTCACCCATGTAATCCCCCCCTGTCATCCATGTCCACCCTCCCTGTCACCCATGTCCACCCTCCAGTCACCCATGTGCACCCCCCCAGTCACCCATGTCCACCCCCCAAGTCACCCATGTCCACCCCCCCAGTCACCCATGTCCACCCCCCCTGTCACCCATGTCCACCCCCCCTGTCACCCATTTCCACCCTCCCTGTCACCCATGTCCACCCTCCCTGTCACCCATATCCACCCCCCCAGTCACCCATGTCCACCCCCCCAGTCACCCATGTCCACCCCCCCGTCACCCATGTAATCCCTCCCTGTCACCCATGTAATCCCTCCCTGTCACCCATGTCCACCCCCTCAGTCACCCATGTCCACCCCCTCAGTCACCCATGTCCACCCCCTCAGTCACCCATGTAATCCCTCCCTGTCACCCATGTAATCCCTCCCTGTCACCCATATAATCCCTCCCCGTCACCCATGTTATCCCTCCCTGTCACCCATGTCCACCCCCCCTGTCACCCATGTCCACCCCCCCTGTCACCCATATCCACCCCCCCTGTCACCCATGTCCACCCCCCCTATCACCCATGTCCACCCCCCCTGTCACCCATGTCCACCCTCCCTGTCACCCATGTCCACCCTCCCTGTCACCCATGTCCACCCTCCCTGTCACCCATGTCCACCCTCCCTGTCACCCATGTAATCCCTCCCCCGTCACCCATGTAATCCCTCCCCCGTCACCCATGTAATCCCCCCCGTCACCCATGTCCACCCCCTGTCACCCATGTCCACCCCCACTCTGTCACCCATGTCCACCCTCCTGTTCACCCATCTGTCCCTTTGTTACCCCAGTCCACCCTTCTCTGTCACTCCTGTCCCTCTTTTACCCCCTTGTCCACCCCTCTGACCCCCTGTCTCCCCTCTCCACCCTCCTGTCACCCATGTCCACCCCCTGTCCACCCCTCTGTCACCCCTATGCCCCCGTCACCCATGTTCACTCTTCTACACCCATCTATCACCCTTGTACACCTCTCTACACCCCTCTGACACCCATTTACACTTCTCTACAACCCTCTGTCACCCATGTACACCCATCTGTCACCCATGTACACTCCTCTGTACCCCTCTGCCACCCATGTACACTCCTCTACACACCTGTCACCCATGTACACCCCTCTGTCACCCATGTCCACCCCCCCTGTCACCCATGTCCACCCCCTCAGTCACCCATGTCCACCCCTCAGTCACCCATGTAATCCCTCCCTGTCACCCATGTAATCCCTCCCTGTCACCCATGTAATCCCTCCCTGTCACCCATGTAATCCCTCCCTGTCACCCATGTAATCCCTCCCTGTCACCCATGTAATCCCTCCCTGTCACCCATGTAATCCCTCCCTGTCACCCATGTAATCCCTCCCTGTCACCCATGTCCAACGCCCCTGTCACCCATGTCCACCCTCCCTGTCACCCATGTCCACCCTCCCTGTCACCCATGTCCACCCTCCCTGTCACCCATGTCCACCCTCCCTGTCACCCATGTCCACCCTCCCTGTCACCCATGTAATCCCTCCCCCGTCACCCATGTAATCCCTCCCCCGTCACCCATGTAATCCCTCCCCCGTCACCCATGTAATCCTCCCCGTCACCCATGTAATCCTCCCCGTCACCCATGTCCACCCCCCGTCACCCATGTCCACCCCCACTCTGTCACCCATGTCCACCCTCCTGTTCACCCATCTGTCCCTTTGTTACCCCAGTCCACCCCTCTGTCACTCCTGTCCCTCTATTACCCCCTTGTCCACCCCTCTGACCCCCTGTCTCCCCTCTCCACCCTCCTGTCACCCATGTCCACCCCCTGTCCACCCCTCTGTCACCCCTATGCCCCCGTCACCCATGTTCACTCTTCTACACCCATCTATCACCCTTGTACACCTCTCTACACCCCTGTCACCCATTTACACTTCTCTACAACCCTCTGTCACCCATGTACACCCATCTGTCACCCATGTACACTCCTCTATACCCCTCTGTCACCCATGTACACTCCTCTACACCCCTCTGTCACTCATGTACACTCCTCTACACCCCTCTGTCACCCATGTACACTCATAGGCGTGCGCACAGGGTGTGCCGGGTGTGGAGCAAAAGGGGCAGCTGCACCGGGCCCTGTAATTCCTGGGGGCCCAAAAGCAGCTCTCCCCTTTTGCCCCATAAAGCTGATAAAGGCTGGCGGGCCAGGCGTCAGGGGCCCGGCCAAAATGTTAGTAGGAGTGGGCGGGGGGGCGGGTTTGCGCCGCACGCTACCTTTTTATGTTCGCCGCCGCCGTCACTCATTCCCAGGCAGCCAATACCGCAATGGCTGTCTGGGAGATGGTCACGTGACGTGACGTGTGGTGCAACGTCACGGGCGGCATCATAGAGAAGAGCGGAGCATAGAGAGTCTCCCGCTCCTCTCAGTCCCCACACGGCCGCTTCCAGGATCAAGGCCGCAGCAAGGGACCCACCGCCGGGGGTATCCTCCCCTCACTTGCATAATCTGATAATCCCCTCCCCCGTACGTATCCTGTACTGATCCTGAGTTATATCCTGTATTATTCTAAAGAGCTGTACTCACTATTCTGCTGGTGAGGTCACTATGTACATATATTACATTACTTATCCTGTACTGATCCTGAGTTATATCCTGTATTATTCTAAAGAGCTGTACTCACTATTCTGCTGGTGAGGTCACTGTGTACATACATTACTTATCCTGTACTGATCCTGAGTTATATCCTGTAAATCTTTTATTAGAAAAATACAAATCATAACAAAACATAAACCAGCACAACTTTGCCATAACGGAAAACAACAACATGAAATAACATAAACCCAAACTTTACATTTAAATAAAAGAACAAAAATCCTGCCTAACCGGCTAGCCCAGCTTTCCTACTAGAACTAGAAATATTATAACTACACCTTTCATAGCCAAACAACACACTCATAAGAAACATAAATATAGCACTATTTCGCTTTAACTCAAAACACCCAAACTCGGGAAAAATCATACATTACAAATAGAAAACACAACAAGCACTCACACTGCACACCATGTTTTTTTTTTTAAATAATAATAATAATAATTATAATAATAATAACAACACTATACCACACTCACACATGCACACATATATATCCATATATTAACTACATTTAACCAAGAAACCAAAAATAAATAAATAAATAAATTAAATTCAACTCAAAATACCCAAACTCGGGAAAATATCACAGAAAACACAATACACACATGCTTACACACATCTTTACTACATACTACATATATAAACCAAAGAAAATAAATCCACAACGGGATACTAAAGAAACATTACTACAAAAACAAAACTGGTTCGACTGCCATGTCTATCTCTACTATAAATACTATATACTTAAAAAAAAAAAAAAAAAAAAAAATTTTTTTTTATAACATAACATTATACATACTATATACATAACTAACTATATACACTACTATGTACAATACTATACACAAACTATATACACCTGTAAATAAACATAAAACACACCTACAAATATAAAAGAACATTCTACAGTAAACTGACCCTTCACCCACACCACCCGCCCTCCTGTACATGGGTCAGAGTTTTTTCCATACAGTTCATAGTCCTCAATGTCCAGTCCACAACTGACCCATGCCAGGTCCACCAAAAGAAAAGACCACCACCACCCACAAATATACCCTCCCAACCTAGAACTCCTCCCAACCAACTTAACCATTACCAGCTTTAACATACATAAGCAAACAATACAACCCACTTTAGGCCCAAGTTCGGTGCCTGTAAGCCCTTCATAACCATAGCATCTGAAAACAAAACAAAAAGCTAGGGTGCACATGCATTAGCCCACCACCAGGAAGAAGGAAGGCAATCCTGATACATACAAAATGTATATTCTTTCCCTAACTGCACCCTACCTCTCACCCTACCATTATCCCTAAAGATAAACTGACCCTAGTTGACTCCAGCCGATGGAAGCGCCCACCCGGTTGTAGACCCTTATATTAAAGGGACAATGAAGCAGGAAATGGTCCATGCTTTCCAGCATGTCCCCGCACTCTTCTCGGGGACATCCCCGGTCATCAGATCTCCTGCACTTCAAATTGTCCCTCACATATAGCTTCCCCTGAAAGCAGCGCCAGGCCAAGTCCCAAAACTTCTGGGGGATCCTTTTCATATTTAAGAGATACAACCCCACCCTCAGATCCCGACCTGTGCAGTCCCTGAGCGCCAGAGGCTTCTGGAAGTGGGTCAACAGAACCCGTTTGTCAAGGAACTGCCTTGACTGGGTCCTGATCTCCCACACTCCCAGACCCCACCGACGTATCGCCTTCAGAGTCGGGGTAGCGTAAGCCGGAAGATGCCCATGGGGCGTACGGAGGTCCTTCACTTGCCCTCCTGTCTCCCATTCCTGGAAGAAAGGCCGAAACCATTCCCTGCAGGAGAGTACCCACGGAGGAGCCCTCTCTGACCAGAGGTTTGAAATGTTAGCTTTCAAGAAGGTGTTTGTTAAGAACACCACAGGGTTTACCATAGATAAACCCCCTAGTCTCCTTGTGCGGTACGGAACCTCTCTCTTGACTAGGTTCATCCTGTTCCCCCATAACAGTTGGAAAAACAGGCTGTAGATCCTAGTGTAGTAGGCATCTGGCAAGATACATACACTGCCAAGATAGATAAACAAGGGGAGCAGGATACGATTTGATCAGGTGTACCCTTTCCCTGAGGGTCATAGACCAACCCTTCCACTGATCCACCCTATGAGTGGCATCCTGTAGCTTACCATCCCAGTTTTTGGTGGGATAATCATCCTGGCCGAATGTGATGCCCTGAATTTTTGCTGAGTCTTGGGGCCCTGGGAGGGTGTCCGGGAGATCAAAAGTGGGATCTCCCCCTCCCAGCCAGAGACTTTCACACTTATCCCGGTTGATCTTAGACCCGGATGCCTCCGAGTAGCGTTCCACCTCCGACATCACCACATCGACCTCCTCTCTCGAGGAAACGAAAATGGTGACATCATCAGCGTACGCCACCACTCTCTGGGCGACATCCAGTTCCGCCAGACTCATCCCGACTCCCGCCAACGGCCCACAATCTACCCTCCGGACGTAGGGATCAATTGCGAACACGTATAAAAGCGGGCTCAAAGGACAACCCTGACGGACTCCGGACCCCACCTCAAAAGAGCGGCCAGACCACCCGTTCACCAGCGGGAAACTCTCTGCCCCTGCATATAAGGTCTTAAGCCAATTAATAAAAGCACACGGTAAGCCATATCTCAGGAGGACGGACCAGAGGTACTCGTGGTTCACCCGATCAAATGCTTTGGCCTGATCCAGGGACAGCAAGTACCCCTTCCAGAGACCTGCACTACTCCGCTCCACTGCCTCCCGGACACCGAGAACAGCACTTAAGGTGCTTTGGCCTGGAACAGAGCAGTGCTGGGCCCCCGAAAGGAGCCGGGGTGCAAACTTCACCAGCCGATTAAACAGTATCTCTGCCAGAAGCTTCCTGTCCGTATTGAGAAGAGCTATGGGCCTCCAATTCTCAATATGGCTGGGATCTTTACCCTTTGAGAGAAGAATCAGGGCTGACCTCCTCATTGACTTCGGCAGAGTGCCCGAGGAGAGACACTCATTGAATACCTCAGTCAAGAGGGGAGCTAAAGACTCCTTAAAGGTCTTGTACCACTCGGATGTTAAGCCATCCGGACCTGGTGACTTTTTGGGGGCAAGCCCCTCAATCGCCAGTCTCACTTCCTCTTCCCTGATTTTTTTTGCCAAAACATCAAGAGAGGGGTCTACCCCTGGCTCAGGAATGGTTTCAGCCAGGAAAGCCGACATCCCGTCTCGATCTAGATCCTTCCTTCCCAAGAGATGCGAGTAGAAGGATCTGACGACCTCCAAGATCCCTGATCTGGACCGATTCAGAGATCCTGTACTATCAATCAGTCCTGAAATGACTTTACTACTCACTGACATCTTACAGTTTCTGTAAGGGTCGGGCGAGCGGTACTTCCCGAAATCCCTCTCAAAAACCAAAGATGCGTGCCTATCGTACTGACACCTCATCAGCAAGGACTTCACTCTGGAGATATCCTCCCGGCTACCTCCAGTCGAGACGAGAAGCTCGAGTTTCCTCCTCAGTCCCTGATACAGGCGATACCTATTCAGGGACCTGAGGCTCGAGAGCTGGCGGAAGAACCCCGCAACCCGCTTCTTGAATATCTCCCACCACTCTGACTTACTACTACATAGGCCCAGTAAAGGTACCTGACTCTGAAGAAAATCCTCAAAGGACTGTCTTACCTCTGCTTCCTCCAGGAGGGACGAATTCAGCTTCCAATAACCTTTACCCATCCGAGGGGTCTCTGAAACATTCAGGGAAAACAAAATCATACAGTGATCGGAGAACTCCACCTCAACCACGGACACTGCAGAAGAGACAGCTTCCTCCTTCAAATAAAACCTGTCTATTCTAGACCTGCAGCTACCTCGATGATAGGTGAAACCCGCGTGGCCTGAGGGGCTCCGGATGTGGGCGTCCTCTAGGCGAGCTACCCTAACTATGCTATTGAGAGCTATGCTATCATAAGCCAACCGATCATTGGAGCCTCTCCTATCTTGGGACCTTTTGACAGTATTGAAATCCCCTCCAAAGATCACCTGTCGGCTTGTAAAAAGAAAGGGCTTAATCCTCATAAAGAGATCTTTGCGGCCCCACTTGGTTTGTGGGGCGTAGATGTTAATAAGCCGGAGCTCTTGCCCCTTCATGAGGACATCTAAGATCAGGCACCTCCCCATTTCTAACTCAATAACCCGTCTGCATTCAACAGGAGCGGTAAAAAGGACCGCCACCCCACTATACGGCTCAGCCGCAAGAGACCAGTGGGAGGGGCCACGCCTCCACTCTCTCCTGGCTTTTACCAGAGAGGCAAGATCTGACAACCTGGTCTCCTGCAGATACAAAATATCGGCTTCAACACGGCCGAGAAAATCAAAGGCTGCGAATCTAGCCGTATCAGACTTTGACACTGGCATCTATTAACTGTGCCAGTATAATGGGGTGAGTGCCGCCATCATGGGTGATTGAGATAGACGGCCCTAACCCCCTCATTTTTGTTTCTTCTTTACCCCCTCATCCCCAGATGAGGAGGCTTCCTTGTCTTTGGACCGTTTTTTTGATTCTGACTGGTCCATTTTATAATCCCCATCTCCGCCTGGCTCCGATTTGGCCCCATCCCCTGCGGAAATTGCCCCATCAGGACAGGGCCCAGTTCCCCCTGGAGGCTCCCCCACTTCAGGCACCCCATCCCTGACCCCCCCCCCCCTTCAAGGAGGGGGAGGAGATGTCTTCAAGGACAGAGTACCGGTTAGACAGATCAATCAGAGGGGGGGCAGGTAAGCTTCCGCTTGGGACCTGGTCCGCAGCACGGGGACTACAGGGCTCCGACCTCTTCTTTCTCCCTTTACTGCCCTTCTTTTTTGGCCTCTCTTCACCCTCCTCATCCACACTTTCACAGTGGGAGGAATCGGAAAGATCGGCCTTGCTGCCCTCTTCTTTACAGATTCTCCCCATTTCCTCTTCCAGCACATTCTCCCCCAGGGTCTCAGCAGTTTCAGGACTAACCTCAGGAGCAGGGCCAGAAGCTACCCCTGCCACATGGGAACTCTCCAGTTCCCTGCTCCTTCTCCGATTAGCCTCCCGCCTCAGCCTGGCGGGACTTTTCCTCTTCACTGACCCTGTTGCACCTTCACCCGCACCCGTGCCCTCCCCAGCTGAGGCAACGTTACTGCTCTCCCCAGCCAAGGTGACCGTCGCACGGGCAAAGGCGCTAGGACAACGGCTGAAAGGGTGTCCTAAGACACCACACAGATGACACCTGATCTGCCTACAGGATGCGGCAAGATGACCTACCCCACCGCACAGTGCACAGACCTGCACGGTACAGGCTGCGCTAAAGTGAGTGGGGCTGCCACACCTGTGACAGACCTTGGGCTGCCCCTGGTAGAAAACTTGGATTCTGTCTCTCCCAAGAAAAGCAGCTGATGGGATGTGGGCAACAGTGCTCCCCGAACGCTTCAGTTTGACGGAAAACGTCCAGGCCCCAGACCAGATCCCATGTTCGTCATAGTTCTTTTTTGGCATGTCCGTCACATCCCCATATCGGCTAAGCCAGGTCATAATGTCATAGCAAGATAGTGACTCGTTACGTGTCAAAACGGTCACTTTCTTGGCCAGATTCTGACGGGATATCGCCTTTACGGCGAAATCCCGCCAGCCGGACTCGCTTTTCACCACCTCATAATTCGACCAGAAAAGTTCCAGACCCTCTGGCCGAACAAAGCTGATGTCAAACTCGGAAGTACCATAGGGGTGGATCAGGGCAAAGATGTCACTTGCCCTGAATTCCATCCGGAGGAGGAGCTCAACCACCTTACCCCGAGGCGGACGCGCATCTTCGCCCCTCCACACTAAACGGACCACATTCCTACGGCCACTTTCCTGGCCGGATGTCGGGAGGGACCAGACCACCTCCCCGTTTTGTTCTCGGAAGGCGCCTAAGCCATGTCTTTCTATCCAAAAAGACAGGTCAACCTCACCCCTCCCCTCTACATGGATTGACCTGTCTCCCCTACGTAGAGCCTCCAGGAGGCGCTGTTGCAAGTGACCCCCAGAGCCAGACGGAGATGGGGATCCCCCTGATCCCCCGGCAGTGACGCTGGCATAGCTTCTCTGAGAAGCAGCCACTACCGGGGGGGCAGTCGAACCAGGAACTGACCCAGAGGCCAAACCTGGACCCTTATTCTTAACAGCCATAACACCTCTCTCTGTCATTCCACTACCACTCCTCACCTGTATTTCACTAGCACCCCTCTCTTGGACTACACTTGCACCCCTCTCTTGCACTCCTCTTGCACCCCTCTCTTGCACACTACTTGCACCCCTCTCTTGCACACTACTTGCACCCCCCTCATCAACACTGCTACCACAACTCCTCCCATGCACACCACTATAACTCACATTCTGCACATTACCATTTTTATTCACATTTTTCCTTTCACTTTCACTCTTGCGTTCACTCTCCCTTGGAGTGTTACAGACTGGGCTGGCTGGGTCTTTTGCTTCATGTTTAAGGGTTGCCGGTTTCAGGATTGGTGCTGCATAGTTCTTTCTTCCTGTGTCTTTGGGTGCAGACACAGGCTCCGCCTCTGAAATGGGTGGCCACTCCCCCTCACAAAAAGACTGTCCCTCCGGACTAACTCCCGCTACAGCTGATGTGCAGGGAACCTCCCACTTTATAGCGGAGTGCCCCCTGGCGCCAGAACCAGTATCAACCACGCCACCTAGGGGACCGCCCCCTGAACCAACAAGGTCCAGCGCCCGGACACTCCCCCCCCCCCCCCCTCACAGGAGAGTGCCCTGCGGTGCCAGGACCTGTACCGCCCACTTCAACCAGGGGACCGCCCCCCGAACGGGTGAATCTGCCGCCATTTTCCGGTGCCTGGACACCCTCCCCCCTCACAGGAGGGTGCCCTTTTTTTTCTATAGCACCCGCGGCCATTTTGGGTGCGCTACTGTATCCCCCATGCTGGCCCCGCTCCACTACAGAAACGGGGTCTGGCAGATTGGGGGACCCAGCACCCTTTTCAGCCGACCCAGACTGCTGGAAGGGAGAAAAGACAAACTTAACTCCTTGTGTCTTCTTCCTCTTCTTGCCCTTTCCTTTCTTCTTCTTCTTTCCCTTCTCCTCTGGGCCCAAATCATCCCCGAAGGAAAAGTTTTCCAGACGGGTGGGGGACTCCTGCATAACAATTGCCCGCAGGAGACCCCCATCTGCCAAGCCGCTTCCATCACTGCAGTCACTGCCGTCATCATCATCATCATCCTCCTCACTGGAGGGAGGTAAGGCCACCTGAGCCGGGTTTACATAGTCCTCACTGAGGGTAAGTGGGGGGTCTGGGGTAACAGTAGTGGTGGTACACACAGGTCCAGTATCCATATCCCCCTCACTCTAATCCCCCTCCTCACCTCCCTCCATCTCTTCCTCCTCACTCTGGCAGTCATCTTGGTTACTCACTTGTCCTGAGACCTTCATGCTGGAGAAACGATCCTTGTTCACAAGTCTCTCGCTGAGTATACCACCTCCCTCCACAATGTCCGATCTCAGCCTAACAATCTCATCCACCTGTTTCTTCAGAGCTCTCACCTTGGTGGAAAATGCTGCCCTCTTGGTCTTTGCTGCATTGTTTGCTTGGTAGCTGGAGGGGCAAGCTGTGCATAACTAGCTTGCCCCCTGACTGGTGAGCAGTTAAGGGGTTAAGAAATATACAGGCAATGTTTTTTAGCCCCCTCCCCCGCCTGTAAAAACTTGTTGCTAACTATAGTGGTATGTCCCATGGGTGGGGGGGAAGGAGTGCACCAATCAGGGGTCTAATAGTTTCCCGGGCTTTCAGGGGCCCTCCCCTGGGTATTTATAGCTGTGGTGCCTCCCTTTCCCCCTCAATCTGCCCAGGACCCGGAGTTTTGACTGCTGGCTGGTATGTGTCTGCCCCTTATTTGTGGCCTGGATGGAGCAGATGGGTGAGGGCTGGCATGCTCCCTTGTGGCTGAGCTGGCCTCCCCTCCTGTTGCACCCTTGGCGGGTTCAGGAGGCTGGCGGACCTCTTATCAGTCCTGCCCTCCTTTCCCACTGTAATCCCTTTGAGCCCTGTCCCGTTCTTTTGCCCTCTCCCCTGCCTGTACTTTGATCCCTCTCTCCTGGGTGCTCCTGGAGCAGGCTCTGATTACCTACTTGCCCCGTCCGTCTCTTTTTTCCCCCCTGTTGCGGTCCCCTTCGTCTGCCTCCCCCCCCGTTGCGGTCCTTACCATAACCCCCCCTCCCGCCTGTTTGTCCCCTCCGCTCTGGAGGTGGCGGCCCCTGGGTGGCTGCTGCTGTTTTAACCCCCTTTAACGTTTGCGCAAATGGACGTTTATTAACGTCCATTTGCGCGTCCCCAGCTATAATCCGCGCTCACATAGTGAGCGCGCATTATAGCTGTTGGGTCCCAGTTGCTATTAGCGACCAGGACCCCTGATAATGCCGGACATCGCCGATCTGGCAGATGTCCGGCATCACCTTTTCAGACGCGGCGATCAAAGTCATCGCCGCGTCTGAAAATGTAATTGAACGCATCCCGGCTGCTCAGCGGGCTGATTGGGACCATCGCGATAAAATCGCGATGTCCCGATCAGCTGGGACGCAGCAGGAGGGTCACTCACCTGCCTCCTGCGCGTCCGCTCCTCAATTGATTGCTCCAAGCCTGAAATTCAGGCTTGAGCAATCAATCATTGATAACACCGATCATTGCCATGTTACTACATGGCAAGTGATCGGTGTCAGGTTCAGTGTGTGCAGTGTTATAGCTCCTAGGGGAGCTATAGCATTGCAAAAAAAAAAAAAAAAACTGTTGAAGTATTTGAATAGTTAAGTTAATAAAGATCTTTTAACCCTTGCAATTTTACACGTTTGATCACCCCCCTTTTCCACATCATAAAATAAAATAAAAAATAAAAATTAATAATAAAAAAAAAAAAGAAAAAGAAAAGAAAAGAAAAATACCATAATAGTAATGATAAAAAATTAAAATCTATAAATAAAATAATAATACATAAAATACTGTATATTACAACAACATACACGTGTGGTATCGCCACGTGCCTACATGTCCGTAGTATAAAAAAATAAATAAATTAATTAATAAATATAGTCATTTAAGGCGCTCCGTCTATGGCGTACGTGTATAATATAAAAAAAAAAAAAAAAAAAAAAACATTACAAATTTATTAATTAATGAATAAAATACATAAATAAGTAATATTACTTGAATAAATAAATTTCACAGTCCAAAATAGCGTATTTTTGACCCCTTTTTATACCGTAAATATGAAAAACAGCGATCTCAAACTCTGATCGAAACGACAATGGTACTGCGGACAGCTTCAGATCACAACGCCAACTATATGAGCACTCATACCGTCCCCACTCCATTGCCCGGCTCCTTACCCCCACCACACTAGCACTCCCCCCCTGCCCACTGCTGCTGCTGCCCCTCCCCCTTTTTCCTCGTGCTCTTCCAGTGCTCCCCATGGTTCTTGCATCCATTGCGCCCCCCCCACGCCTCCCCATCACCTCTCTGCCCCGAGTTCCCAACCCCCCCCCTTCCCCCACTGCTGCCACTGCTGTCCTCCTTCCTCCTGCCTCTCCAATGCCCCCCGTGGAGGGGTAGGGAGTGCTCCCCTGATTTCGTGTTGCTCTTCCCCCCTCTGGGGCCGGATGGGGGCATAGACGTATTTGTCGCCGCTCTCGCTCTGGTCCTGGGGGGCGGCACAGGCGGTGTTTTTTGGGCCTTCTGTTCACCTGCGGGGAGTAGGTGTTTCGGTTCTTCCCGCAGGGTTCTCCCTCGGAGTCCTCTACTGCTGTTTTCCCGGCGTGGTTTCCGGCGCCGTTCCGTGCGGCGGCCGAGTGCCCGCGACCCGGCGGTCTCCAGCGTGCCTTGTCCCACGCCTGCGGCGGTGGTGAAGTGGTTCCTCCCTCTGTTGTGCTTCTCCATTTTCTGGAATTGGTGAGTCTTCTGATGTGGGGCTTTGCCCCTTCCCTGGTTTGTGTGCTTATTGCTACGTCTGTGTAGTGTTCGTCCTTTTGTTCCCGTGTGTTTGTTGAGTTTGGGTCTCGGATATGGGTGTATATCTGTGTTGGTCTCTGGTTGTGAGTTGGGTACGTCTCTTCTTGACGGGGTGCTTTGGTAGGGTATCATTTTCTGCGGTGCGCGCTTGGGTGTGTGGTCTTTTGGCCTTACGCTCTAGGTGGCCGGGGTTTTGCTGACTTAGCTCCCGTAGGCATGTTCCTTTTCCTGAATCGGTGGCTGCCACCCAGTCACGGTTTTGTTTCTTTGGGTTTTCTCCCCCTTTGTTTGGTTTATCTCTCCATCTTAAGTTGTAGTCTCTCTCCGCTGCTCCATTGTCCTAGTATATTTGTCTGCTGTTTTTTCCTGTTTCGCCCAATCTCATGTAGGCATGGGACTCCTGTATGTCGTGCTGGGTGCTTTGGCTGATGTGGCGGAGGGTAGGTTTCGCTTGAGTCTCTGGGGGTAGGTTTTGCTTGTGTCTCCGTTTGTCTTGCCTGTGTGGTTTCTTCTGTTCGTGGTGGTATTCCGGAGGGTGATTCTCCTGTGCTCTACACTTGTTGGGGTGTGGTTTGTTGCTGCAAGGCTGACATGCAAATTTGTGAAGCGTCCATATTTTGTGCTCGCTTCGGCAGCATGTATGTTAAAATTGGAACGATTTTGAGGAGATTAGCATGTCTTCCGCATGCCTTGTTGGCCTTGGTTTGCTGCTTTCCTATGGTCAGGGAGTAATTGCGTTTTCTCTGTTTTGGTTTCTTCAGGGCTCGCTATGTGCCCCGGTTCCGGTCCTTGCTGGTTTACTGAATGTTCCACGTGGAATGTGGTTCAGGGCGGAGTTTTTTCCTGCAGGTTGTCTCTGGCCGCCGAGGGTGTGTGGTATCTGTGCCCCCGCATATGTGCCCCTGGTGCACTAAGGGCTGACGTTCCGGTTGGTTGGGTTTTTTTCAGGCGTGATGCAGTGGACAGGCCTGCTTTCAGTCCCCCGTTGCAGCTCATGGAGAGCTCGCTCTGTTCCCGGGTGTGGCTGGTTTGGTTGGTTGTTGGTGTGGTGTTTTGGTTTTCCAGTGGTGCTGCAGGGTGGTTTACTACTGGGTGTCTTGGTAGTCAGTGGGTTTCTGCCATGCTTGGGTTTTTTGTTTGTGCTTTTTCCTTTGGTGTTGGTTGTGGGACTTTGGGTGCTTGCTTCAGCAGTTCATGTTCTAGGATTGTAACGGTACTGTGTGGGTTGGCGTGGCCCCTGTGCTTGATTGCGCTATAATTTGGTGATGCTTTTCTTTTTTGGGTGTGATTTGAGTGATCGGGGGCGTTTTGTCGGTCTGACATTTGGGGCGTTGTCACTGTTATTATTTCTTTCTTTCGGCTTTCTTCCTGCGCTCGGCTTGTTGCACCTAGTGCTTCGCTGTTTGGAGATAAGGTTTATTTTGCGGCTGTACTCCCTGGGGTCGGTATTGGGTGTTGACGCTTTGTCCCGTTCTCTGGCAGTGGTTCCGGAGGTTGCTCCCTCGGGTGGAGTCGGAAGGTTTGCTCATGTGGCTGTGGAATGGGAGACCACCTCGGGTTCGGGTCCCGGGGTAGGACTGAGTGATACAGTTGTGGTTAAATTTTCGGCCTGTGGGTCATCGTGGAGATTGGTGTATTTCTTGGTCCGCTTTAGTGGCTCCTGCGACTTGGTCGCACTCACGGTGAGGCGCTTGCGAGTAGTTGGGGTTGGTGTGGAGGCCGGGATGTCTACAGTCAAGGAGGGTCCCGAAGGTTCCAAGTGTGTCTGTGGATAGGGGTTTTGTTTTTTGTACCTACAAGGTTCTGCTGTTTGACTTCCTATTTCGTTTTGATAGGCTGTGATAAAATAAGTTAACTGCTGTGTCTCCTATCCAAGGACGTTCGAGATTTGGGCTGTATTCTGCATGTATCCAATTAACATTCTTAGTATGTGACGCTGGGTATCTTCACCTGTTCATGTGAATCACCTACTACTCAGTGCAAAAAAAAAAAAAAAAAAAAAAGGGTGCTTTCCCACTGTGCTGCGATCCAGTGGGGTGAGGTTGCCGCATGACGGGGGGTGATTTTTCTTTTCTGCTTTGCGGTTGGTGGGATGTTGGTGTATACCTAGGGGCTGGGCCCGTGAGCGGGTGGCCTTGCTGTCGGCGACCATTTTTTCCTATCAGTTTTTGGGTCGCTTGGTGGCGGCTGTGGGTCGGATTTTTGGTTGTCGCTTTTGCGTCGTTTTTTCTGATCCGAGGTTTTGCGCTGGCTTTTTTCGGGGCTAGGTGGATGGGGCACTTTCTTTCTCCTCGTCTCCTTCCATGACACTTGGGTGTCTGATGTGTTTTTTGGGTGCCTATTTTGTGCGTTTTCAGGTCCGTCGGTCCGAGATTGCTTAGGCGATCTGGGACACACAGCTTGTGCTGCATGAGGGTCCACGAATGACTGTTTTTTCCTGTTGTCGTCCTATTGTTGATTGGACTGCGGTGGGGGCCTCCCCCCCCACCTCTTTTTCTTTTATGCTCCCCGCCCTCGATTGTCTGTTTTGGGTTTTGGCTTCTCTTTGTAGGAGGGGGTGTTGTGAGTTTGGGATTCGCTCTCTTTTTGTGTCGGTGTCGGCGGAGAGGGCTCAGTTTCCGGAGAGGGTAGCGCAGCGCGTGGGGCGCGGGCGATCTGCTTGTTGCGTTGCTATTTTCGCCCAGTTTGATGTTTCCCACATGTGTTTTTGTTTTGCGAGCGGCTTTCCGCAAGGTGGTGCGAGTGCTGCGGCACTCTTCGGTGTATGGGCGAGAAATGAGAAATGAGTTCACACAAGAGTTAGTGAATACAAAAAAAATAAAAATTACAAAAAATAAAATAAAATGCAAAAACATAGGACCTGGCGGCAGGTACCTCGGATTTCCTGGAGAGGTTATGTGTTGGGAGAATTTCCTGGAGAGGAAATGTGTTGGGCGACTTTCCTGGAGAGGAAATGTGTTGGGCGACTTTTCTGGAGAGGAAATGTGTTGGGCGACTTTCCTGGAGAGGAAATGTGTTGGGTGTGTTCGGGGGGCTGAGTTGGCCCCAGGTGTTGGCTATCCAGTATCTCTTGGGTGGACGGTGAAGACGGTGAAAGCGGGGTCAACCCGGGGTAGACCTCCACACAGGACAGTGTGGCAGCACCTCTTGGGTTGGCAAGAAGCCAATCGGTGTCTTTGTTACAGTTAAATTGTTATTTATATAAGTAATTTTATAAATAAAGCTGTGGCCGATCCCCACCCACGGAAAAGTTGAATTGTTGTTGTGTCAGTTATTATTTAATTAATTATTGTAGTAAGGGGGAGGGGTAGTTATAGCCAGCTCGGAGCTAATTGGGTCTCAACAGTCTGGAGGGGCAAGCTGTGCATAACTAGCTTGCCCCCTGACTGGTGAGCAGTTAAGGGGTTAAGAAATATACAGGCAATGTTTTTTAGCCCCCTCCCCCGCCTGTAAAAACTTGTTGCTAACTATAGTGGTATGTCCCATGGGTGGGGGGGGAAGGAGTGCACCAATCAGGGGTCTAATAGTTTCCCGGGCTTTCAAAGGCCCTCCCCTGGGTATTTATAGCTGTGGTGCCTCCCTTCCCCCCTCAATCTGCCCAGGACCCGGAGTTTTGCCCTCCCTCCCTTTTTGTATCTCTGTTTATTGTAAGTCACAGCTTGGCGGTAAGAAGACGGTGAAAGCGGGGTCAACCCGGGGTAGACCTCCACACAGGATAGTGTGGCAGCACCTCTCGGGTTGGCAAGAAGCCAATCGGTGTCTTTGTTACAGTTAAATTGTTATTTATATAAGTAATTTTATAAATAAAGCTGTGGCCGATCCCCACCCACGGAAAAGTTGAATTGTTGTTGTGTCAGTTATTATTTAATTAATTATTGTAGTAAGGGGGAGGGGTAGTTATAGCCTGCTCGGAGCTAATTGGGTCTCAACAGTCTTGCAAACTTCAGCTCCTCTCTGAGGCCTCTTAGTTGTTTTCCGAGCTGTTCATACTGAGCCATCTTGGCCTGGATTTTGGACCCAAAGCTGGCCAGGGATTCTTTGGGCCCCTTTACCCCCCATTGCTGGGGTTCTGAGGAAACAGGCTGGATATGGGGATATGATAAACGTATATAAGTATATTAATGGCCCATACAAAAAATATGGAGAAAAACTGTTCCAGGTTAAACCCCCCCAAAGGACGAGGGGGCACTCCCTCCGTCTGGAAAAGAAAAGGTTTAGTCTAAAGGGGCGGCACGCCTTCTTTACCGTGAGGACTGTGAATTTATGGAACGGTCTACCTCAGGAACTGGTCACAGCAGGAACAATTAACAGCTTTAAAACAGGGTTAGATACATTCCTGGAACAAAATAACATTAAAGCTTATGCAGAATTATAAAACTACATCCCTTTCCCTTATCCCCTTACATCCTTCCCTTCAATCCCCTGGTTGGACTTGATGGACGTATGTCTTTTTTCAACCATACTAACTATGTAACTTTGTAACTATGTAACTATGATGCAGACTTTCCACTCCGCTGCCTGGATGAGCTTCTGCTGGAAGCTTTGCAGCTCCCAGCTGAGGTCGGGGAGGGGGCCCCACATGGCTGTGGACCCTGGTGGATCTCCTCACCCCATCCTGACTACTGGCTGTTGCATTTTCCTTTGCACACCCCGCCAGCCGAGAACGGGGGGGGGGGGGGGGGGTGCAAGATGAAGCCCCAGCTTCCCGGGGCTCCATAGCAGGAAAACCTACCCAGGTGTCTGCCACACACCTGGGGAGGGGTGGAAGAAAATCACTGCTTCTCTGGGAAACTCTGGAGCTCAGCAGAACACACCTTCTCTCCAGAGCTGTACTCACTATTCTGCTGGTGAGGTCACTGTGTACATACATTACATTACTGATCCTGTACTGATCCCGAGTGTGTGTGGGATGGGGGTGGGGGACCGGGGGGCCCCCCAAAAAAATTGCTTGCCCAGGGTCCAATCAAAATTAAAGACAGCCCTGTCCATTATACATACACTGTACAGCAATCATACATCCATTATACATACACTGTGTCTGTGACTGTACAACAATCATACATCCAATCCATTATTAATGGATTGGATGTATGATTGCTGTACAGTCACAGTGTATGTATAATGGAGGTATGATTGCTGTACAGTGTATGTATAATAGAGGTATGCTTGCTATACAGTGTATGTATAATGGAGGTATGATTGCTATACAGTGTATGTATAATGGAGGTATGCTTGCTGTACAGTGTATGTATAATGGAGGTATGCTTGCTGTATAGTGTATGTATAATGGATGTATGATTGCTGTACAGTCAGTGTATGTATAATGGAGGTATGCTTGCTGTTCAGTCACAGTGTATGTATAATGGATGTATGATTGCTGTACAGTCACAGTGTATGTATAATGGATGTATGATTGCTGTACAGTTTATGTATAATGGAGGTATGCTTGCTGTACAGTGTATGTATGATGGATGTATGATTGCTGTACAGTCACAGTGTATGTATAATGGAGGTATGCTTGCTGTACAGTGTATGTATAATGGAGGTATGCTTGCTGTACAGTGTATGTATAATGGAGGTATGATTGCTGTACAGTGTATGTATAATGGAGGTATGATTGCTGTACAGTGTATGTATAATGGAGGTATGATTGCTGTACAGTGTATGTATAATGGAGGTATGCTTGCTGTACAGTGTATGTATAATGGATGTATGATTGCTGTACAGTGTATGTATAATGGATGTATGATTGCTGTACAGTCACAGGGTATGTATAATGGAGGTATGCTTGCTGTACAGTGTATGTATAATGGATGTATGATTGCTGTACAGTCACAGTGTATGTATAATGGAGGTACGCTTGCTGTACAGTGTATGTATAATGGATGTTTGATTGCTATACAGTCACAGTGTATGTATAATGGATGTATGATTGCTGTACAGTCAGTGTATGTATAATGGATGTATGATTGCTGTACAGTGTATGTATAATGGATGTATGATTGCTGCACAGTGTATGTATAATGGAGGTATGCTTGCTGTACAGTGTATGTATAATGGAGGTATGATTGCTGTACAGCGTATGTATAATGGATGTGTGATTGCTGTACAGTGTATGTATAATGGATGTATGATTGCTGTACAGTGTATGTATAATGGATGTATGATTGCTGTACAGTGTATGTATAATGAATGTATGATTGCTGTACAGTGTATGTATAATGGATGTATGATTGCTGTACAGTGTATGTATAATGAATGTATGATTGCTGTACAGTGTATGTATAATGGAGGTATGCTTGCTGTACAGTGTATGTATAATGGATGTATGATTGCTGTACAGTGTATGTATAATGAATGTATGATTGCTGTACAGTGTATGTATAATGGATGTATTATTGCTGTACAGTGTATGTATAATGAATGTATGATTGCTGTACAGTGTATGTATAATGGAGGTATGCTTGCTGTACAGTGTATGTATAATGGATGTATGATTGCTGTACAGTGTATGTATAATGGATGTATGATTGCTGTACGATGTATGTATAATGGATGTATGATTGCTGTACAGTGTATGTATAATGAATGTATGATTGCTGTACAGTGTATGTATAATGGAGGTATGCTTGCTGTACAGTGTATGTATAATGGATGTATGATTGCTGTACAGTGTATGTATAATGGAGGTATGCTTGCTGTACAGTGTATGTATAATGGAGGCATGCTTGCTGTACAGTGTATGTATAATGAATGTATGATTGCTGTACAGTGTATGTATACTGAATGTATGATTGCTGTACAGTGTATGTATGCTGGAGGTATGCTTGCTGTACAGTGTATGTATAATGGATGTATGATTGCTGTACAGACACAGTGTATGTATAATGAATGTATGATTGCTGTACAGTGTATGTATAATGAATGTATGATTGCTGTACAGTGTATGTATAATGGATGTATGATTGCTGTACAGTCACTGTGTATGTATTATGAATGTATGCTTGCTGTACAGTGTATGTATAATGGATGTATGATTGCTGTACAGTGTATGTATAATGGATGTATGATTGCTGTACAGTGTATGAATAATGGATTTATGATTGCTGTACAGTGTATGTATAATGGAGGTATGCTTGCTGTACAGTGTATGTATAATGGAGGTATGATTGTTGTACAGTGTATGTATAATGGATTTATGATTGCTGTACAGTGTATGTATAATGGATGTATGATTGCTGTACAGTGTATGTATAATGGATGTATGATTGCTGTACAGTGTATGTATAATGGATGTATGATTGCTGTACAGTGTATGTATAATGAATGTATGATTGCTGTACAGTGTATGTATAATGGAGGTATGCTTGCTGTACAGTGTATGTATAATGGATGTATGATTGCTGTACAGTGTATGCATTATGGATGTATGATTGCTGTACAGTGTATGTATAATGGATGTATGATTGCTGTACAGTGTATGTATAATAAATGTATGATTGCTGTACAGTGTATGTATAATGGAGGTATGATTGCTGTACAGTGTATGTATAATGGAGGTATGATTGCTGTACAGTGTATGTATACTGAATGTATGATTGCTGTACAGTCACAGTGTATGTATAATGGATGTATGATTGCTGTACAGTCACAGTGTATTTATAATGGATGTATGATTGCTGTACAGTGTATGTATAATGGAGGTATGATTGCTGTACAGTGTATGTATAATGGAGGTATGATTGCTGTACAGTGTATGTATAATGGAGGTATGATTGCTGTACAGTGTATGTATAATGGAGGTATGATTGCTGTACAGTGTATGTATAATGGAGGTATGATTGCTGTACAGTGTATGTATAATGGAGCCTCCAATCTAAAAAAAAAGCCTCCAATCCCCAAAAAAGTTTTAATAAAGTTTTTCATTTTGTTTGTATTGATATTTATATGAGTGTAGGTCTGTTTATGTATGTGTGCATGCAAGCAAGAGGGGCTGAAACGTCGCACTGTTTGACATGTGGAATAAATAGTTATTTTTTGGATATTTGGAGTGCCGCACCATTTTTGAAGTTATCAATTGGCTGTGATCGAGCCTGAGGAGCTGGCACCCGCCTACTGTGGTAAAGTAGTGCTGCATTTTTTTCGACATTTATATATATCTATATAAACACACACACGCGTGTGCGGCATGAGTTTGTGCTTTAGGGTGCACACTCCTCTACACCCCTCTGTCACCCATGTACACTCCTCTACACCCCTCTGTCACCCATGTACACTCCTCTACACCCCTCTGTCACCCATGTACACTCCTCTATACCCCTCTGTCACCCATGTACACCCATCTGTCACCCATGTACACTCCTCTACACCCCTCTGTCACCCATGTACACCCATCTGTCACTCATGTACACTCCTCTAAACCCCTCTGTACACTCCTCTACAGGCTGAAGGTTTATATAAAAAAGATGGCTCCGGGGGGGCGGGGGCTCGGGCCCCTTACTGGTGAACTAGCTGTACCCCCTGATAGCCATGAGAGCTGCTAGTGACCTACTGCTGCTAGGGGGGGCACAAGGGGGGGCCAATCATGATGTAGGGGGGGCCGTGGCCCCCTCTGCCCCCCCCCCTAGAGACGCCACTGAGAAGACCTGCTGTTACTACTTTGTAAGAGAGGGCACTTTGGTTTTCTTTTATTGCAATTTAAGTTGTTAGTTAATGAAAAATAATAAATATTGTTTTATATATAACTACAGTTAAGGGGAATGTGTTATCAGTTATTCTGCCTAAACATCGGGCAGCATAAAACTGGTGCAGACATCACGATCCCAGGACACCAGGAAAAACACTGAGACACTCGGTCATTCAGAGTCATCTTAGATTGAAAATCCTGCTGAAACCCCGGAAATGAGTCCCTGGGGCTGGTCCCAGCGGGGCGGGTGACGCATCTCTCCCTATGCCAATGGTCTCCAAACTGTGGACCTCCAGCTGTTGCTTAACTAAAACTCCCAGCAAAACTACAACTCCCAGCATGCCCAGACCATTTTTGGAACAACTAGCAGTCCACAGTTTGTAGCCCTAGTCCCTATACAGTTACATTCCTGGCTTCTGCACTACTACTGGAATTGTGTTCCTGGTATCTGGCACTTCCGGGTCAGGTGACGTCATATAACTAGCCATCCAATCAGAGGCTGAGGCTGGACATTGCTTCGGCCCATAACTGAATGAGCAGCTGTGTAACGTCACCTAACCCAGAAGCGCTGGACACTGGGAACTGAATTTCGTGATTCTGGCGGTAGCGCAAGAGCAAGGAAGAGAGGGTTTTTTTATACTGTCTTCCCCAAGCGTTAATACCACATTTCTGCCACAACATAGCTTTCTTATGGAGGCCTGGCAAATCAAATGTCAGGCTTCCCTGTCCCTTCCCTGCTGCCGGCGGCTGCCACAATGACACAATGCTGTGGGGCTGGTATGATCATTTTTTCAGGGTTGGTTTTTAGCCCCAGTTCTGCCCTGGGTGGAGAGAGATATATCTAGCTAAGGCTGCATTCACACCACAATTGTTACAAACCGGATCTGGCTGGGAGATGTGAAAACCAGGCGCTCCCGTATCTCAGCCGGACCCGGACCACATCTCGTTTGAAGGAGCCGACCGGAGTCAGATAATGACTCCAGTCGGCTCAGTTTTGCCCCGTATCCAGATTTGTGACCGTACTTAAAACTGTAGTATACCACGGTTTTAAGTCTGGTCACAAAACCGGATATGGGGCAAAAATAAGCCGACCGGAGTCACTATTTGACTCCGGTCGGCTCATTCAAATGAGATGAGATGGGGGCCGGGTCCGGCTGAGATACGGGAGTGCCTGGTTTTCACATATCCCTATCGGATCCGGTCCCGTATGTAACAATCGTGGGGTGAATACAGCCTAATGTGGAATGGAGGTAGAAGTGGGAAGAAGCCTGCCTACCTACCTAATA